>NW_022631002.1:28403610-28543610 GCF_010015895.1 Lontra canadensis
AAAAAAAAAAAAAAAAAAAAAAAAAAAAAAAAAAAAAAAAAAAAAATCGAATTAAAAGCTGGGCAGAGGATCTGAATAGACATTTTTCCAAAGAAGGTTACAGATGGTCAGGATACAGGAAAAGATGTCCAGCATTACTCATCATCAGGGAAATGCAACTCAAAACCAAAATGAGATATCACCTCAAATCAGTCAGCATGGCAGGTATCAGAAAGACAAGAAATAACAAGTGTTGGGGAGGAGGTAGAAAAAAAAGGGGACCCTCAAGGGAACGTAAAGTGGGGCAGCCGCTATGGAAAACAGTAGGAAGTTCCTCAAAAAGTGGAAAAGAAAACTACCAGATAATCCAGCAATTCCTCTTCTGGGTATTTAGCTGAAAAAGACAAAAACACAGTTCTAAAAGATTCATGTGCCTCTCTGTTCATTGCAGCATTATTTACAATAGGCAAGACATGGAAATATCCAAAGTACCCATCGATAGCTGATTGGGTAAGGGACAAGTGGTATATATATGCCATGAAATATTCATCAACCATAGTAAAGGATGAGATCTTGCCATTTGCAACAACATGGATGGATGCAGCCAGTATTCTGCTAATGAAATAAGTCAGACAGAGAAGGGCAAATACCATATGATTTCACTTATATGTGGAACCTAAAACAAAACAAAACAAGCAATCAAATAAAATAGAAACAGACTCATAAACACAGAGGACAAACTACAGGACAAACAGGTTGACAGGGACAAGCAAGGTATGGAAATGAGCAGAATAAGTGAAGAAGGATCAAGAGATACAAACTGCTGGTAACAAAATACATAAGTTGCGGGGATGATGGTGGCTACACCATAGGCCATAAATAGAGCGTGTGGTCAATATCATCATAATAACTTTCTATGGTGACAGGTGGTAACTACACTTACAGTGGTGGATATTTCATAATGTAGATAAATAACCAATCACCACGCAAGACACCTGAAACTGATATAATATTGTGTGTCAACTACACTTCAATTAAAAACACAAAAAAGAGTGTCAACCAATTCCAGGCAGTGTGGGATGGTGGACAGAGTGTGAGTCTTTGAGGCCCCACCAGCTCTAATATGAACTCCATCAGTTAATGGATGTGCAGACTTGAGTCTTCTCTGAGTCCTGATTTTCCACCTGTAAAACTGGGCTATTTATACCTCCCCCATGCTGAGTTGTTTTAGGGGATTAAATATAAGATATATTGTGTTGAAGTCTTAATGTGCTGCCTGGCATGTAGTAAAAGATCAATAAACAGTAATGAAAAACACGGGAATTTATCATTGTATATCTTTTTGTCTATATCTATCTGCATTCATATATTTATTATCAAGTAGAGGACATCAGGGTCACTAATCTACTGTTTCAGAGTGTTGGTGAAACTGAGAACATCTAGAGGGGCTGTCAACCACATCAGAAAATTCTTCTTTCCAGTGGATTCTGCAAAGGATTCATGGCCTGGCCTTCTGGTCTTTGCCTGGGGGAGGGAATCTTCTAGAAGATCGTGTCTTCAGCCAGGGTTGGATAAAAGAAAATCCATTCCCCTTCTCCACCAGATGTGGCTACCTCATGTGAATAATATCCCCATCTGCTTGGGATAAAGCAGAAATAATGTGATTTCTCACCAGAGTGTTCTCAGGGGCCACAGGGAATTTAAGAGGCTTGAATTCCTGCAGTCTCTGGGCTTTGGGGGAAGATGATGCTATGGAAGCTTGGGGTCGCTCTTCTTCGCTGCCTCACTGGCCCACGTACCACCATCGATCAGTAAATGTACTTCAGCAGCCTCTTACCTGGACTTCAAGCTTCCACCAAGCCCCCTATGGTCTGCAAACAATGCAGTGGCCAGAGGAATGCTTTAACAACATATATGAGGTCTCATCACTCCTCTGCTCAAAACCCTTCCATGGCTCCCCATGCCTCTCCAAGTAAAAGCCAGTTTCTCACAAAGGTATAAGGCCCAACATCAACTGGGTTCTTCCCCGTTACTTCTACAACTTTGTCAGTTGCTCTGCACGGTGCTCGCTTTATTCTAGTCATAATGGCCTTCTTGATGTCTCCTGAATGAGCCAGGACACTCTTTCCTAAACACTTTGCTCTTCCTTCTTTTCATAACACTGTTCCTCACTCCCTCATCTTCTACAGGTCTTTACTCAAATGCCACCTTCTCATTGAGGCCTCCTAACTCCTCTCTTTCAGACATCCTCCTTTGCCCCAAGCTATTACCATATACTCATATACACCACCTGTCCCATTTCCTGCTTTGTTTTTCTTCCAAGCATTCGCTACCAGCTAACATATTGTATACTTCTACTTCATGACCTCCTTTACATCTCCTTCCCCTACCTAGAACATAAGGACCTTGAAGGCAAGAGATTTCTGACAATTTTGTTTATGGCGGTATCTCCAGCTTTTAGAACTCTACCAGACATGTAGTAAATACTCAATAAATATTTGTTATATGAATGAATGTAGAAAAATGAGAAGTCTAAGCACTGAGTGGGATAGTCCAGCCATCATCCTTTTAGGGATTACATTTCCAGAAAGACACGTGACGTACCAAATATTACAACCCAAGAACTGGTGGGAAGTTTTCTTGGTTCCCGAGAAGACAGCAAGGTCATGTTTGTTCTACAAGTCTTGCTTCACATTCTAAAGAGAACTCGCTTTTCTATTCATACTAAATGTTGTCTTTTTGTCTCCTGGCATTATACTGTCAGGTAAGGCATCCTTAGTGTGTAAGAAACTGTCATTTGTAATGGCCTCACGGGGGCCTGGATGTCAACAACTCCTTGATCGTTCCAGTAAACAAATGTCTTTGTGCTGGCAAAAGCAATGTCATGGGACTTGTCTTTGCAGTAGTCGATGAAATGGCAATTGCCATCTGCAAGATGCATTTTCTTGGAAGAAAATCACAACAGAAACTGATTATCAGTAGAGAGACCTGAAGGCCTTGCTTTGTGTCCATTGGGTACATGAAGATGACGGAGATGGTGAAAATAGCAAAGAGTTACTGGGTGCCTATTGAACAACCCTTATGATACCATAGGAATTTCAGGATCAACTGGTCACTTTCTAAGAAAGACATGTTGAACTTTCAATTGGAATTGTCTTGAATTTAGAGATTTTTTAAAAAGACTGATTTAGGGGCGCCTTGGTGGCTCAGTGGGTTAAGCCTCTGCCTTCGGCTCAGGTCATGATCTCAGGGTCCTGGGCTCAAGCCCTGCATCAGGCTCTCTGCTCAGCAGGGAGCCTGCTTCCCCCTCTCTCTCTGCCTGTCTCTCTCCCTACTTGTGATTTCTCTCTGTCAAATAAACAAATAAAATATTTTTTTAAATTTGATTTAATTTATTTATTTTAGAAAGAGAGACAGAGAGAGTACATGCCATGAGGAGGCGGCGAGGTAGAGGGTAAGGGAAAGGGAGAGAATCTCAAGCAGACTCCCTACTGAGCATGGCGCTCTGATGGGAGTGGGACTTGATCCCAGGACTCTGAGATCATGACCTGAGCCAAAATCAAGAGTCAGATGCTCAGCTGACTGAGCCACCCAAGTGCCCTGAATTTTCTCAAATTTACTCAAGGGTTATTGTTACATCAGTAATGTTGAACTTGCCTTCCACAAATATTTTGAAATTATTTTGACACTACTTTATAATCTCTCGTTAAGTTTTATAATGTTCATTGTAAAAAGTCTTCCACATTTTGGAATATACTTAATCCCAGACAGTTCATAACTCTTACTGCTATTATAAATTAGATTATTTTTTCAACTACATTTTTGATAGTGTGTCACCAGCATATAGGTACTCAACTGCTTTTGGTATATTGATCTTATACCCAGGAACTTTACTGCACTATCTTATAGTTTATAAGTTCTTTTGGATTTCCTATGGAGGCAATGATGTTAACAATGCATAGGAATAATGTGATTTTTTACTTCTGCCTTTCAAATTCTTTTATGACTTTATTTTTTGTATTTCATTATATATTATAAGACCTCCAGAATAACGTCAAATAAAAATGGTAATAGAGACCATTTTTGCCTTATTACAGACTTTAAATGTAATGCTTCTCAAGTTTTACCACCAGATAGAATATTGGCTATGAGTTTCTGATCGATGCTGTTTATCAAGGTAAAGACATCACCTTCCATTTCCAGTTTGCCAGGACTTTTATCATGAATAAGATTTGAGTTGAATTGGAATTTTCCTTCTGCATTTACTGCTATGATGATGCTATATCTTAAAATCTATTAATAAGGTGAGTTGCATTAATGCATCTTTTAAGCCTAAACTGCCCTTGATAGGATTAATCCTACTTACTTATGATTTTTCTTTCCCCTTGCTAGATTTTTTTTAAAAAGTATTTTCATGGGGTGCCTGGGTGGCTCAGTGGGTTAAAAGCCTCTGCCTTCGGCTCAGGTCACGATCCCAGGGTCCTGGGATCGAGCCTTGCATTGGGCTCTCTGCTCAGCAGGGATCCTGCTTCCTTCTCTCTCTCTGCCTGTCTCTCTGACTACTTGTGATCTCTGTCTGTCAAATAAATAAATAAAACCTTTTTTAAAAAAATGTATTTTCACATCTATATTCATAAGTAAACCAGAAGTTTTACTTTTCTGTTGTGTCCTTGTTTTGATGTCAAGATTAACTAGTTTCATAAAATGGAAATTTTTCTACCTTTTTTTGTCCTGTGGCATAAATTATATAAAACAGAGATTATTAATTCTTTGATGATTTGATAAAACTCATCTAAAAGCCATCTGAGCCTGCTGTGTGTGGAAAGTGGCTTTATGACCCCTGATCATGTGGATTTAACATACTACTTGGGTTTTCTATTTCTTCTTCCGTCAATTTTTATTTCCATCTCTTTCTAGAACTTTCCCATTCCCTCTGAGTTTTAAAATTTATTCACATAAAGCTGTTCATGGCATTCTCATGATTTTGAAAATCCAATGTATTTATGGTTATGTTCCCTTTTTTGTTGGGATTGTTCATCAGGCCTTCTCCCTTGATTTTCTGAACAAATCTTGCCAGAGTTTTGTCTATTTGTTTGTTCAAAGAAGCAGCTTTTAACTTTGCTAATCAACCTATTTTACTTTTCATCTTATTAATTTTTGTTCTTTGCTATTTCTTTTTCCTTACTATCTTTAGACTTGCATATTTTCTAAGTATTGAGTTGGTTATTTATCTCATTAATTCTTTTACAATCTGTGACTTTGAGGCTACAGTTATGTCACTTAGTATAGCTTTGTCTTTTGTAGCATGAGTTTTGATAACCAATCTATTTTCATTGGTTCCTACATATTTTACTGTTCATTATAGCTCCTTTCATGACCCATCCCTATGGAGGTTTTATTTGCTTTCATTCCCAAATACATGCTAAGATTGGCGCTTTCTTTATAACTTAATTGTTTTATGGTCATAGAATATAGTCTACAGAAAGTTAACCGATTTTACTCCTTATGCTTCTGGAATTCCACTTCCTCCTTCTACATTCAGTTCCTTCCTTCACTATACCATCCTGCAGTAGCAAGGATCTTTGAGTGGTGAGCTTTATCAGTCTTTAGCTGAACATTTTTCTCTGATTCTCACTTTTAAATAATTAACTATATGAACTTTGAAAAGTATTCTCCTTCAGCAACATAATTATTCTATTGTTTATTATTTACTAGCCTTGATTGTTTTTAATAAGCCTATTGTCATTCCTAACCCAGTCCTTTCCCTTTGATTTGCTTTTAAGGATATTCCCTTTGTCTTTGGTATTCTGCACTTACATTACCATACATGAGAGTAGGATTTCTTTCATTTATTTTCCCCAATATTTAATAAGTTTCTTTGGCAGTCTCTTGACAATTCTATTCTGGGAAGCTCCCACCTGTCATCTACAATTTACACATGATATTCCCTCCCACTCTTCCTCTATTCATCTCCCAGAACTCCTTGGAGATGTATTTGGATCTTCTTATTCCATTCTGTGTGTCCCCTAATCTCTCTTTCACTGATCTATCTGAGTAAGTTTCTCAGATCTATTGTGTGGTTCCCTGATTCTCTCCTCTGCAATATTTAAATTACTATTTAGCAAGTCCTTTGAAATGTGAACATAAATGAGTATATTCTTCACAAATATGAAGTTATTAATCAGAGCCTTATTTATAATTTGAAATTTTAGAGCCTGCCTAAATATCCTACAATCATAAATTAAGTGATGGTAACCTGAATTATGGTACAGCTATTTGATAATTACTCAGCCATTAAAACTGCAATAACAAAAGGCAGGAAGCAAACAGTAAAAGTAAAACTTATTAAAATAAAAAATATAAAGTTATGCATGTGCTATGCCATGAACATATACAAAAGTAAACCTGAATACACAAAATAATTATACTATAGTTGTAGTAGGGTGATTTCATTGCCCATGAACTTCTTCCTCTTCCAACCATTCTATAATGATATTGTGCTATCTTTGCCATTAAAAATAGTTCCTTAAAACACCTTTACTTTGAAACACACACACACACACACACACACACACACACACACACACACACACCTTGCCAATAGAGCTTTTGGGCAGAGTCTAAGAGCATCTGGGCAGAGTCTAAATATGAGGTCAGAATTCGCACTTGCTTATAGACCTACTGTTGAGTACTTCTTACAAGTAGAAATCCATTTCTGGATACTAGCTGATACTCAAAATCTTGTTAGTCATTTGAATCTATACATGCTAATTTCTGTCCCAGAGTTGAGTTCAGAAAATCGAAATCCATGTGCTTGTGTCACGACTTAGATGTCACTGGACTTGTTTCTTACATTTCTGTCAAACATAATTAAGAGTTTGGCTTTAAATATTGTCAGTTGGGGACCGAAAAATGCTTTTCCACTCTACAAATTGTGCTATTTGTTTGTTTTAAAAACCAGGTTATAAAGCTGGGGCCACACTGAAATTAACTAAGGGCATTTTTTTCAAGTTCTGTTAAATAAAAGACAATATTATTTTATTTTTTTAAGATTTTATTTGACAGAGAAAGACACAGGGAGAGAGGGGACACAAGCAGGGGGAGTGGAAGAGGGAGAAGCAGGCTTCCGCCAAGGAGGGAGCCCAACGCAGGGCTCTATCCCAGGACCCTGGGATCATGACCCCAGCCGAAGGCAGACGCTTAATGACTGAGCTACCCAGGCACCCACAATTTTGCATTTTTTAAGTAAAGAATTTAATGGCTGTGTATGTGTTAATCATAATAATTTCTTGCACTGGGGAGCCAGGATGGCTCAGTTGTTAAATGTCTGCCTTCGGCTCAGGTCACGATCCCCGGGGCTTGGGATGGAGCCCCGCATTGGGGTCCCTGAGCCACAGGAAGTCTCCTTCTCGCTCTGCCTGCTGCTCCCCCTGCTCATGCCCTCAATCTCTCTCTCTGTCAAATAAATAAATAAAATCTTACCAAAAAAATAATTTCTTGCATTAACAAAATAGGGGTTTTCCTTACCTTATTTGGGTCTAGGACTCGCTGTTTGAAGAAACTACACACAGGCAGCCCGAAAATTATCCACAGCACAAATGTGTGCTTTACTGGTCAGTTTCCTTCCTTCCTTCCTTCTTCCTAGTGTTTCGGCTATGCTTCCTCTGCAGGCTCTAAGGTACACCTTCCCTGCTGTGTGTCCTGCACCAGCACCCTCTCACTGGAAATCAACAACAGAACAGAGCGGACAAGGAAAACTGATTCAGGGAAAACCTCTCCAAAATTTCAACATTTTTGACTCTCAAGGGGCCAGCCTGGGTTCTTGTTTTCAAGGTGCTCCTTGAGATTGTCCCATCTTCTGGTCAGACCCCAATCCTCAGAGTGATCATCATAAATGCTCTTCTGTTTCCATTTACTCTGAGAGGTCAAAAGATGCTGCTGGTTTATGAGTTCATTCCGCCATGTATCACTATCGGCGGGTCAGAGGGCCAGCGGATGGATGGGCAGTGCTCACCTCCCCATTTATTACTCTTGTCAACTCGGAAGGGATTTTTTTTTTTTTTTTACCTTGTGAAAGGCCCATCAGGAATGAATCAGTGAAGTGAAGACGACAGTTGATTTGTGAATTTAGATTCTATAAAGTGACTCGGCTTTGGTGGGCTGTGTAGATAAAGCAACTGTCATGATAAGGTGGCAAGCGCAATTCCACAAAACCAAATTTATTGCACATTTGAGGAAATCATCCTATTTTAAAATGCCATAAATTCTAAATTGAATATTACTTATTCCTATGAATTTTGATTTATATTTTGAATATTTTTAATGGGATGCTAAATAGCCTAGGTTTGAAGTTATGAGTTTATGCATTTCTTCTCACGGGCTATTGTGACTTGGCTCAGAATATATTGGCCATTCTTAGGATTTTATTTGCGTGGACGGATGCGGGGGTGGGAGAATGGATTCATGCACCTGCTAAAGGCACCCTGTGGGGAAGGATATGGATGCTGGTTATAAAGAAAGCGGGGAGCTAGCTGCAACCTGCCTTCCTCTGAACGGTCTCCCAAGGCTGCCACAAAGCTCAGGGAGGGACTTTTTGCACCAGCCTGGATAAGGCTGAAATCTCCGTGGAGGGGAGCACAGAATTCTGACTCCCCAGGGGCATTTGACTGCCATTTGCCACCCTCAGAGTCCCCTGAATTTCTCTGTACCACTTCCTGCCATAGTTAGGAATTAACCATTTCAGCCACTACTTATTCACTGGCGTCTCCACCCATGGTCCACATCTCCTGACTCACAGCTGCCGCTCCACGGAGCCCGGCAAGCAGGAGGTCCTCGATAATGAAGACACGACTCCATATTACCCAGGATGCTTTAGGCCATCACCTTTTCTGGGTAATTCAGTTCTCCCTTTAACGGTCTCTTTTAATTTCAATCCTGGCTGTTAAAACATTTAAGAAAAGTTACACGCAATTACCTTCCTCCAAGGAGGTAGATCGGGAAAGATCCTTCCAACCCGTAATTGCAAACTGACGGCTTTGGATTGTCTCCACTGGACAGGGGCCTCCAGGAGCGTTCACCCAACCAGTGGTGGAAGGACGGCTTGAGGTAGAAGCTCATGAAGGGTAGCCTGATGGCTTCCTCCTTGCTCTGCACTGACCTTGCCCAGCACCTGCCACTGGGTGGAGGGGTTCGGGAACTACCGGAGGCCAAGGTCAGGATTGCTGCAGCTCACTCTAGAGCTTCTTTGTCATTGATCCTCCAGGGGAGTGGCTGGTCTTGAGTCAAGAGAAACTCTGCCAGTTGGCAAGAATCAGCCAAGCAGACTGAATAGGCCTATGAGTGAGACCCATGGAGGTCCCCAACTCCTTCTGAAATAATTTTCAGCACTACTGTGTTTTGAGGATAGGTGGAAATTCCATGGTACCTGCTAGGAAGGTTTCAAAGCCTCTGTATAAGGCAAAATCTTCTAACGTCCGGGACCTGAGTCCTCTTAGGTCCCAAAGCCCCCAATAAATGTGCCGTCCTTCTCTGCATCTTTCCTATGGTCCTCTTCCCATGGAGCATAATGAATAAGAGAAACACATAAGGAGGCTTTTTAGAAAAGGGGGGATTTTCTGGGTACTCCCCATTGCCAACCACCACGACTACCAGGCTATAGAACTAAATTTGGCTGGTGTAAGTGCCCTCATCATGTGATTCCCCATGTGACCACGTTGGCTGAAAACCGAGCTGGGACCAGCAGGGGAATTCTGCCATGTGGCTTCTCTAGGTGGTCTGTGCTACCTCACGACATGCTGTCTGCCTTCCAAACGTGAGTGTCCCAAGTGGGGAAGAGAGATAGCAAGAGACAGAGAGACTTGCACACAGAACAGGGAGGGAGACAGAAAGAAAGAGAGACAGAGGAACAGAGAGAGAGACACACACACAGAGGCAAAGAGAGGCTCTGAGAACTAGACAGCGGTTGTATCCTTTCTACGACCTAGTCCCAGAAGCCACAGAGAATCTCTGTGGTCACATGTATTCATTAAAATCAAGTCACTAAATCCAACCCACATTCAAGGGGAGGGAAATAAGCCTCTACCTTTTGAAGGGAGAGCGTCAAAAAATGTGCAGACCGATTTTAAAACCACCCCATAAGGTCATTGTGGGGCATAGCCTTGCTCCATCGGTGGTGAGATCTGCTTTTGGAGGATGCCAGAGACCACACAAAGCTGAGTTGGCACCCTTTGGGGACAACCAAGGGCGGTAGAGTCTGGCAAGCCACCTTCCCATATGGGCAGGGACCCAGCATCTCCTACAGTGCCATCTTCTGGGTTAGACGAGCCTGGAGACAAGTTCACAAGCAAGTCTGAGGCCTCCTCTGGCTGTCCAAATGCCATCTAATTCTTTCTGGAATGTGACTCAGGGGGGAAGTAGAGGTAGCTGGGCTCCTTCCTCACTTTCAATGATCCTGCCCTTTTTTCTGTGCTTGGCGGGTTTTATTTACCTTTTAAGGCCCATCTCCTTTTTAAAATAGTCTAGGGTGTCCCCAGGTGGGGTTGATTCCCTTACCTCTCTGTTTGCCCACAATCTGTTATTCTTGTGTCCAACATGACATCAAAAGTCTGTCCTCTTATCTTCTACATGATGGGTTCCCCTAGGGTGGGAATTTTGTCCCCTTCCCAGCCATAGACATGGGACCTGGAATATTTGAGGCGTTTATGGCCCATAAAAGTGGGCTCAGAGGAGTTAAGAAAAAAATGAGCTATTGTTGTCCGCTAGCAGTTTCCAACACGGGATGTGGTCTATAAAAGAAGGGATTTGTATCAAATGAACTTGAAGAAAACGGACTTTTTCTCATTTTCTCCTTGGAAGCTCATAAAGCATATCAACACTCAAATGGTGAGGAGTGTGGTTTCAGAGCTTAAAAAATGTGAGTTCTGGGGTCAGTCTGGATTTGAATTCTGGCCACACTAAACGCATGTGCCTTACTCATGTCCTCTGACTACAAAATGGGAATGGTATTATTATTCCCTACCTTATAAGGATACTGTTGAGAAAATTAAAGTCATTCATGAAAGACATTTAGATGTGGTAGGAATATAGTAAACTATTGAGTAATATTAGTATCATTGAACGCTCTGAGAAGTCCTGCAACAAATGATCACAGTATTTCTCCAACTTAGTTGACAGAAGAGTTATTTTTTTCATATCTCATTTACTAATTTACACCCACATTTTGGGAAATAATGGCAGTAGATTTGAGAATATTGAAAATTCATCTCTGCAAGTTATATGATGCTTTACAGCTAGACAAACTTAAAGCTAACATAATTCTTGAAGAGTTGTTCAAGGGATGAAGGTAGAATTCATGATCACCAAAGAACAGCCAACACATTTTTTTCATTCAAGCTCTTTAACTGATGGCTTCTGTCTTTATAGGAACTTTAACCTGGATGAAGTGTTTCAGATGTGTTTGACTACATTTTTTTAAGAGCCAGCATGGTAAAAGGGCACGAGCACAGTGGGCGGTGATCTTGTTGGGCGTATTTGGATGCCCTTTTCAGAAATGCTCAGCGCCTACCCATGCCATCCTTGTATGTGTGTTTTGGAAGAGATGCAATGCTCCCTGTCTGTCTTATACGGGGAGCTGGGGCTCCTGTGTCTGGCAACCGTGTGCCTTTTCTACTGCTTGCCAGTGTGCTTGTGAGTCTGCCATGTCCTCGTGGGGGAGCTTCCTGAATTCCTGGGGAGGACTGGGTTCCAGGTGGTCATCAAGGTGGACATCTGAGTCCCGAGTTGAAACCAATGAAGTGGCTTTCACTGCTCCTGTTTCTGGTAATGCATCACCTTGATTTTCCTCCCAGAAACCACTCCTTCCCATTCTCCCTGCACACTACCACCAACTCCACCCTGGCTGCAGAGGTGGGCACATGACCCAAGTCTGGCCAATCAGAGCACCCCATTCCTGGACTTCACCATGGACATCTGTCCTGCTCGGGGCCAAAGAGCACCCCCCCCCCCCGTGGAATTACTGGAGGAGAGCGTGGCTAGTCAGACCCCAGGGCACTGTGCCGGGCAGGTGGCAAGCAGTGCCTTTCTCCAGGGAAGCTCAGATGTTAAACTGTTGATACTTCCCTTGTGATAAAAAGTGGAGAAAGAAAAAATTTGCAATTACACACATCACAAGTCCTCTCAGGGAATAATAATACTATAATGATTATATTTTATTGAGCATTTATTATGTACCAAGCTCCCATGTTTCCTCCACTGTAACTCACACCCTGTCCCATTTGAACAACTCTGAAGTCACCACACATCTTTCAATTGCTTCCAGCGAAGCATTGGTCAGGATCCGCTGTCACTAGCTTAACCGATATATTTCACTTCTAATTTTTATGACTGCCAAGGGCATTCTATGGTGAAAATCTATGTCTAAACAAAACTCCCAAAAACTTCTTCAACAGAAATTCCAAATGATAAGAAAGCTTTGGGATCTGGTTTAAATGCCAGTGCGTCTTCCTTTCTCAGAGACACATAAAGCAATGTTACATCTCAGAACAGAGAGCATCTCCGTTTCTACAAAATCCTGGATTCCCTTATTTGCATTCAGGCAGTACTATTTAACAGGTAACAGACCAACGCTTGGGGAAGTTGGCTAAAGGCTCAGATCCACCACCAAGCACCAAGGGCTGAATCAGTGTGTGGAAAGCACAGAAAACCGGGTCAAACAAGATCAGTTCAAAACCTAAATCGTAAACAGACACAGCTCTTTGGGTGAAGATTTCAAATTTGCAGGCACTGGCAGAGATCACCTTTCCTTATTCCTTTCTCGAAAAACACATTCTTTTCTGTCCTTCCCCGAATCCAAACCTTCCCCCCAAGTGTTGCCATTTCAGATAATGCCATGTTAGTGCAGCAGCATTATGAAAAAGTTACTTGTAATCTACAGGATTAGACCAAAGCTATGTTCCCAGTCTGCTGTCTCTCAACCAGAAAATTGATACCAGGGACTTCCAGAGCTGCAAAAGACCATTTGAGCTCGTTCAAAACAACCAAGGACCCAGCTGAAATGATGAGGCCACAATTAGACTAGACTTTCCTTTGGGAAAACGACTCTCAGCTGCTTTCAGCCAGATGTCCAAGTCATTTTGGACAATTTTTCTGCACAAGGCACCCCTCCCCAAATTTTTATAAATTAGAACCATCCAATGTGGTTTCAGAGTTTGCTTGGTGGTGGGGAGGGGAGTTTCATTCTGGAATAAATTGTACGGAGGAAAGAAGGGTCTTAGTGCAGACACAGCTTACTGATGGAATATAGGCAAATGGGGGCATGGGGAGGCTTGCCTTCAGAGGCTGCTTTGAAAACTGGCTTTCATGTGAATATCAGACGCTTTATTGCCTTGACTCGGGTGACCTCATCTACCAGAATGAAGTCATCCATCCCGCCAGGGAAGACAAACCTTCGTTCCAGGGAATCAATCAGGCCCATCAAGGGCCCCGCTTACCCCCTTATCTGCTGCCAGGGAGGGAGTGGGCTGTCATAAACCTCCCAGGCCCCAGAAAGCCCCCCGTGTTCCGTACGTTCCACTAAATCAAAAGGGAACCCAAAGACCCACGAAGCGTCCACTTGCTACCGGGCAAGCACAGCTTGACCTCCTTTCTGACTCGGGGGATTGTTTCGAATCGAAGTATTTCTTGAGAACAAAACCATGGTATGCCGGTGAACTTCGGGGTTTTTTCCTTCTTGTTATTAAACTATTAAGTCCTGCCAGATAGGAATGCCAGGCACATAATTGCTTGCCTAGCCTTTTCATCCCGGGCTATTGCACACCCCATAAACAGTCCAATTAGGAAACCAATTAAAATGAGAAAGAAGCTTCCTGAATCACCCAGCAGTTGAGGCAGCGCTGCCTTTTCGTTGCCGACTTGTGAAAGGTTTTTATTGCACGTGCTGAAGCGGCCAGCAGAGGAAAGGAAAGTGTCCTGGACAGCCGGCCAGAAAGCCTAAGTAAGAACTCAGAGCAGCACTGTGAAGCTCGGTCTCTCCTGACTGCAGGAGAGCTGGTGAATATGCATGTTTTCAGAAAGTAGATCCTTTCCCTACAAAATGGGCCACCTGCCTTGCCTTCCTGGCACCCTCTTCAGGGCATGTCAATCACTAGATCCTTCCGCAAGGCATCCCTCCACGTGGTGGCAGGGTTCTCATGCTAGCAAGGAAGAAGCTGACCTTGGCCAAGGTCACATGCCTCTTCATTCATTTGCTCAAGGGACACAGGTTGTTGGCCGACGCCGTGTGGGTGACACAGGCCCTCGGGATCCGAAGGGTAAAGAGGACAAGTCCTGCTTCCACCCACCAGGCTACTCAGAGGCATGTGCTGTCATTCCTCCCTGGGCTCCCCCGGGCACCTCAGACACAGCTTTGGTTGAAACCTCTGACTTTAAAACTAACCCCCGGGCAGGGCACACAGCAGGTGCTCAAACAGGAGGATAGCGGAAGGGTCCAGACTCGGGCCTCTGCTCCTCCCTCCTGATCGTCAGGATTCAAGAGTCCTTGAGGCCATGGCAGTGTTTACTGACAGCTTGTGCGCGTGAGCACACGTGTGTGTGCGTGCGTTTGCACGAGATAGAGTAAATAAATGGGCATTCCTTGTTCTCCAGGCTATCATGGCCTCTGAATTATTGGGGCCACTTGGAACTCCACTTGCAAGGTTGGCTTTGTTCCTTGCTGTTGATAGAGTTAAAAGGAGCGCAGGTGTGGCGTGCAGCAAGTCGCTGAAAGGCCGAGGGACGGCCCTGCGTTCCGAGACATGACGGCACCAGCCGCGCCCTCTCTTCTTTCCAAGAGACTTTGTCGTGCCTTCTGTCTCTCCGCCTGGATTCTGAGCTCCTGAAAAACCAAGCACGGGGCCCCGTCGCTGCTGCAGCCCTCACAAGCCTGGCTCAGGGCCGGGCGCCGGGATGGTCCCTAGCTCTATCCCCGCGTGGTGAACATCCCTTTCTTAAAGGTCTCTAACCTTCTTCTCCAGCAGGAGTCACTTTTTTTTTCTAAATTTAAATATCATATTTATTAATTTGACAGAGAGAGAGATCACAAGTAGGCAGAGAGGCAGGCAGAGAGAGAAGGAGGAAGCAGGCTCCCTCCTGAGCAGAGAGCCTGATATGGGGCTCGATTCCAGGACCTTGAGATCATGACCTGAGCTGAAGGCAGAGGCTTTAACCCACTGAGCCACCCAGGCGCCCCAGGAGTCGCTTTTTTGAACTTCTCCTGTACTCATTTCGTTTCAGTTTCTACCTAGGTGGTGGCTTCAGGACCAGGTTTTGAGTCTGTAACTTCAACATCATTGTATTGAAGAAACGGAGTCTCATTTCAGTTCCTCCAGGAAAGTCATGAGCAAGTCCCTTGATCTCCTGTAGCTTCTGCCTCCTCATCCATAAACCCCAAGTGGTAACAGTACCTGAATCCAGGTTTTTGGAGGATCGAATGAGTTACTGCCGGGCCAGGTGCTCAGAAAGGGGCATGGCTCATGGCAGGTGCTATACCCTGTGAGCCACTCCCATTTCTGTGCTGCGGGAGCTGGTCCAAGCCGTTGGCTTTCTCCTGGCAAGACTAGCCCCGCAGGGTGCGGGGCGGCTCGTGCCTCTTTGGGGGATGCTGATAGCCACACCAGTTGCATGGGGCCTCCAGAGACTCCCAGTGCTCCCCATCTGCATGCTAGAATGCCTTGAGAGTTTGGTTTCCAGGGATTGGGCACTCGGTATGTGTAAGTGCCGTACTTTGCGTTTTCACATGTCCTATCTCATTTAGTAAAATGGACAGTCTTGGCTGAAATTTCTGGTGGCCAGAAGCCCACCACGTCATAAGGTCTCGACTAAGAGGTAGCACTGCAGTGTGGGTCGCGTGTGGACAAATCACGTTTGAATCCCAGCTCTACAGCTTCGATGAATCATGCGAACTCTCTCTCTGCCTCATTTTCTCCATCTATAGAATGGGGGACACGATAGTGCCTCACAGACAGGGTTTAATGTGGATGAGACTTCTTGGAGAGTGTCTGCCACGTAAAAACCCTGTGGAGGAGCACGGTGGTGAAGACAGTCCACCTCTAGGATGACTCTGTCAGAAAGTTCCCTCTCCTAGTCATCTCAAATCCATATTCATCCTTCGCTGCAGTCAAGCAAGGGCCCAGCATTTGGGAAGCCCTCAGTCTTGCGCCTGTGATCATCGAGGCGGATTTCCTAGCCTGGCTGCCTTGGGAAGTTACTTCTATGGTCCAAGACTTATGATTCCTCATTTGTTAAATGGGTGTAGTCACTCCAAGGTTGCATAGCTGCTGGAAGGTCATCTTGAACTCTGTGGTGACAGACCTTGTGTGGGCCAGGCTCCTGCAAACCAGGACACTAATTCACACTAACTAGGATGTGTGTATCAGGCAACCATCCACACACATCACATCACAAGGATCGGGCTCACTGGCAAGAGGCCTGGAAACTTCAGTCAGATCCAGAGCAGCCAGGACGATCTTTCCAAAGCACCAATTTGATGACGTCTGTCCCCAGCCTTAATCACTTGTCATGAGTTGTTCCCTTTTCTTTTCCTGCCTCATTTTCCTTCATTCTCTGCTCTCCCAGCCCCACCCCGACCCACCCCGCATTTGCTTAATTCTCCATGTTCTATCTGGAGCAACACTTGTCAAATGGGGGTGCATGTGGTGCCCCCAACTGAGGGACATGTTATAAATGTCTAGAAACATTTTTGATTGTCACGATTCAGGGAGGGAGTGGCACTGACACCTACTGGGTAACAGCCAGAGATGCTACTAAACATCCTACAAGGCATAAGGCAGCCCCTCCACGACAAAGAATCATGGAGGCCAAGGTCAGTGGTGCCAGGGCTGAGACACTCTAGGCTAGATTCTGTCTTTCCAGAGACTTCTCACTAGCCATCCACCCACCAGTGTCCACTTGTATCAGTCAGGATAGACTCGGTTATAGTGCAATAACACACTCCCATATTGTAATGGCTTACCTCCTTACTAATGCTCCATGCCCACTGGGCTGGGTAGGGGACTTTAATCCATATCATCCTCACTCTGGGACATGGGCTAAATGAACAGACACCTTGGAGTGTGGCAGATTGCAGTGGCATGGGGAGAGCATATGACAAATTGCTCCTTGGGGTCAATTTTGCTCACATTTTGTTGGCCAATGCAAACCACATGACCATGCCTAACCTCAAAGAGGGTGAGGGAAGGAAACATAGGGAAAAAGCCCTTGACATTGGTCTTGGCAATGATTTTTTGGATATGACATCAAAAGCATAAGCCATACAGGCAAAAATAAACAAGTGGGACTACATCCAACTAAAAAGCTTCTGCATGACAAAGAAAACCATCAAGAAAATGAAAAGGTAGCCCATAGGTTATGGTAGAAGACATTTGCAAACCATATCTCTGATAAGAGGTTTGTAACTAAAATATATAAAGAACTCATATACCTCGGGGGAGACTCAGTAGGTTGGGTGTCTGCCTTCGGCTTGGGTCATGACCTCAGGGTCCTGGGATTGAGCCCGGTGTCAGGCTCCTTGCTCAGAGGTGGTCAGGAGGGTAAGGTCTGCTTCTCTTTCTCAAATAAATAAATAAAATCTTCAAAAAAAATAAAGAAAGAAAGAAACTCCTACAACTCAATAGCAAAAAAAAAAAAAAAAAAAATCTAATTAAAAAATGGACAAAGGAACTGAATAGAATTTTTTTTCCCCAGAAAAACATACAAATGGCCAATTGGTACATGAAAAGATGTCCAACTCCACTCGGAGTCAGGGACATGCAAATCAAAATCACAATGAGATATCACTTCACACTTGTTAGAATGGCCATTATCAAAAAGACAAGAGATAAGAAGCATTGGTGAGTATGTAGAGAAGAGGAAATCCTGGTGTGTTTTCACTGGGAATGTAATTGGTGCAACCCCTGTGGAAAACAGTATGGACATCCCTCCCCAGAATTAAAAATAAAATTGCCATGGGGCGCCTGAGTGGCTCTGTGGGTTAAGCCTCTGCTGTCAGCTCAGGTCATGATCTTGGGTCCTGGGATAGAGCTCCGCATCAGGCTCTCTGCTCAGCAGGAAGCCTGCTTCCCCCTCTCTCTCTGCCTACTTGTGATCTCTCTCTCTGTCAAATAAATAGAAAAATAAAATCTTTTTTAAAAAATTAAAAAATAAAAAATAAATATAAATAAAATTGCCATATGATCCAATAATTCTACTTCTGGGTATTTATCTAATGAAACGAAATCACTATCTTAAAGAAATAGCTCCATCCCATGCTCATTGCAGCATTAGTACAAACAGCCAAGACATAAAAACAACCTAAGTGTCCATCGCCAGATGAATGGATAAAGAAACTGTGAGGACAGTCCCTGTCCCCTTTGCAGGCTGGATCAGCAAGGCCATCTGAACTCTGTAATTAATGGGTCAGTCCATCTCCTCCTCTAAACTCATCCCATTCTGCCTCCTATCAGTGCTTCCCAAGTTCCAAGCTGACCTCCCTCCTCTGATCGACCAATTCTTTTGTTAGATAGGCTCATACCATCCACTGATATGCATCAAACCCTGTTCTTCTTATTCCCTACCCAACCCTGGTGAGAACTGCTTTCCAAGGCATCATTTTCAAACTTCCATCACTTACTTACAACTGTCCCAGTTTGGAACCTATCTTTAGGAACTATCTTTGTCTTATTTCCCCTGTAATTTAATTCATATATTTTCAAACTAAACGTATATGTTCACATAAATAAATTTATTAACAAATAAGGTCACTTCAGTCCTAAATAGACAGATAGTTACAGATCAATCATTGAGGCATTGGTCGCTTTGGGGGATTCTAGGGAACCACTTAAATCTTTGAAAAAACTGACAAATCAAACATTTATCCTTCCTTTTCCATATGGCCTGTAATTCAGGGTATTCATATAGTTGATAAAAAAGTTTTTCCTTATAGAAGTTTTCTAGCTAATAAATGAAAAAGGAATGTTGAAAGTGGAACATCACTATTTTGTGAGACTTGATGAATCAGTGGAGCTAGGCAATGAACATCAATGAGTACGAATGTCATGGAAAGAGAAACAACAGATATTGTGTTCTTCCTAATGAAAGAACACAACGCTATCAATGAAATGACTTCGCAAAAACATACTGAACTTGAATCTGATCAAGCTTCTAGACCTAACTACCCATTTGTAGGATACACAAGGGACAGTGGGACTTATCAAGTGACCCAGAGGACGTAATCAGCAAATCTAAATTATGGAAGACTGTACAAAACAAATGACCTAGCTTCTTAAAAAAAAAAAATAGATTTTATTTATTTATTTGAGAGAGAGAGAGAAAGAACTAGCAGAAAGAGATGCAGAAGGAGAAGCAGACTCCCTGCTGAGGAAGGAGCCTGATATGCGGCTTGATTCCACGACCCTGAGATCATGACCTGAGCCCAAGTCAGATGCTTAACTAACTGAGCCACCCAGATGTCCCCGGCCTAGCTTCTTTAACACAACCATGTCCTCCCCCCAAAAAAACTGCAAGTGAAAAAGAGAGAGAGATGGAAGAAAAACCTGACATGACACGGAAAATGACAAGGAATGGGCCTCATTTGGATCCTGATTCATACAAACTGGGTAAAGGTCATCACTTGCCTCGTGACGTGATGATATCAATAGTAATTACCGTTAATTGTTTAGATGTGATAATGATGTTACGATTATATTTTTAAAAGGTTCTTCTATTGGGGGGAAACACACCGAAATACTTCCAGATGGAAGGACATGACATTCTGCACATGCTTTGAAGTAACAGGGCAGGAAGAGGAGGTGGCCAGGAGGCAGAAGAGGAGGAGGAGGGGAAAGGCGGGGCCAAATGTCTGTGATACTGAAGCTGAGATGCATTCTATTATCCTCCTTACTTTTTTTTTTTTTTTAAAGATTTTATTTATTTATTTGACAGACAGAGATCACAAGTAGGCAGAGAGGCAGGCAGAGAGAGAGGGTAAAGTAGGCTCCCCGCCAAGCAGAGAGCCTGATGCGGTGCTCGATCCCAGGACCCTGAGATCATGACACGAGCTGAAGGCAGAGGCTTTAATCCACTGAGCCACCCAGGTGCCCCTCCTCCTTACTTTTAAAAGTGCTTAAAAACTTCTACAATACATTTAGGAAAAAAACCAAATGATGTAAGAGAATGATGAGCAGGGTCAGTGGCAGGGAGGAAATCAGGGACGCCTCTGTGAGAAAATGCATTCAAAGTTGGATGAGAGTGAGCCAACTGCAGGAGGGTTCAGGGGAGAAATATTCCAGGCAGAGGGAGCAGCATGAACCACACCACCAAGATTACTCAACACTGTTTAAGAAATAACCTTGTAAAGCCTTGTAAAATGCCACTTACCCATTTTCTAAATTATATGATCAGCCAAGAGAAGATGTCTAATTAGCAACCGAAAATACTGCTGCTTTGAAAACGATGCTAATTTTCACTCGGGTTTCTTCCCTCCAAGTGCAGATGTGTGTGTATAAGCCTTATGCTTTGGATTAAAATTTCAAGAGTCTTTTATTTTTCCAAAATTCTGATTAAAATTATTTTAATTAAAAAATTGTAATTGCCTTATTGTCATGGCTTGCCGTCTGATTCTGCCACTGGGATCCCTCTGTGCACCTGCTGGAGTTTCACAAGCTGCTGGTTCAACAGCCACATGTCAGTAAATAAAGGGAAAATACAGTTTTTTATATTTGTGAAATATTGCACCAATGCATGTAGTGTAAAATAGCCCAGTATGGTCCCAGCTGAATAGTAAGAGGGTGATTTATTCCCAAGGCTCTGTTTCCATTTTTGCTGTTTATGATAGCATATCAACGGAGCTTTTTGATTGAATTACCACCTTGTATTCAGGCTGAGCCCATGCATTATTACATATGTAAGTATAAATGTTGATGCAAATGAGTTTTCCTAATGAAATGAGAGGCAGTTTATTTTTCCTCGCATAATGGGTGGTTCTGAGGAGCAGATTTATTTTCTAAAAGTGAGTACATGCTTATTTTTCAATTTGTCATCCATTCTTAGCATGAGCCCCCCAATAATTCAGATCTACAGATCTTTAAGCTTCTACATGTTAATGTGGGGGTTTTTTTGTTTTGTTTTGTTTTGTTTCATTTTTAAACCAAAATCAATTCCAATGTGATTTATCATCAGAGAATTGCCTTATGTAAAATGCTTAAGTGAATGAAGTAATAACTTTAGGCCTATCGGTTAGAGAGAGCAATTTTTAGTTTCTTCGCTCCAAATAAATGGTGGGATCCCGGGTCACATTTTCATTTTATTCATTGCACTGTGTGCTTTAGTTATTACTGAGTTTTGGGATGTCTAGAAGCTTCAAAGGAGCCGAATTACTTTTAAATATTGCAGAGTTTTATTTTATACAATTTGAGTTCCTTGGCAGGGCCTTGCTTTTGCCCCTCTCTCAGTCCCTCACCCGAACCAGCTGGCCGAGTCTGGAGTTTATTTCACTCTTCATAAATTAGGATGCTAATGTTGGGCCGTGGCTCTCTCTTGGCCTGTGAAATTGACCACCGCCTCCTTGCTTTGGGAGGGGATGGAGGACCGGCTTAGTCAATACTTGCCCAGTGACTGCAGAGGGAGAACCAGGCTCAAGGAAGAGCAGTGTGGGAGCATTTCTCTCCCACCTTTGAGGATCTGAAGGCTCAGGTGAGCAGATCCCAAGCATGGAGTTTGCCCACCAAGTCTTTACACTAATGGTCAGTTTGGGGATGAACCAGGCGGAGCCCTCTTAGAGCATGATGGGGCTTCAGGGACACTATACTAATAAGAAGCGGAATAGTAATAATAATCCTGTCTGTTACACTTGTATGTAAATAATATATAATAAATATATGTGTCATACTAATAGGTAGGATATATGTATACTACTAGTAGTAATAATAATCCTGCTCATTTATTATACTCATGTAAACAATATATAATAAGAAATATGTGTATTATGCTAGTAAGTAGAATGTGTATACTCATCATAATGGTGATGGTAATAATCCTGTTTATTGTGTTTATACACAAATAAGATAATAAATATGTGCATTATACTAATATATCAGATCATAGCAATAGTAATAATCCTATTCATTTATAAGATTCATATGTAAATAGCATATAATAATAAATGTACGTATTGCACTAATATATAGAATACATATACTAATAACAATAGTATTAGTAATGATCCTATTTATTATACTCATATGTAAAAAAGATGTAATACTAAATATTTGTATTATACTGCTATATAGAATATATACTACTAGAAATAGTAATAATAACCCTATTTCTTTACACTTGTATACAAATAAGATACAATAACAAATGTATGAAGTATGTTAATATATAGACAGTACATACTAATAATAATACACAAGCTTTTTTTTTTAAAGATTTTATTTATTTATTTGACAGACAGAGATCACAAGTAGGCAGAGAGGCAGGCAGAGAAAGATGGGGAAACAGGCTCCCTGCTCAGCAGAGAGCCCCATGCGGGGCTCGATCCCAGGACCGGGAGATCATGACCTGAGCGGAAGACAGGGGCTTAACCCACTAAGGCACCCAGGTGCCCCAACACACAAGCATTTATTGAGCACTTACTGCGTCCAGGCATCCTGGTGGGTATCTAACATGGTATTATCTCATTTAATGTCCACAACAAACCTCCAAGGTAAGAACCACTATCGTTTCCATTTTACAAACAAAGAAACAGAAGCTCAGAGAAGTTAAGTAACTCGACCAGGGTCACCCAGCTAATACATGGAGGAACAGAGATTTAAAACCAGTCTGGTAAGCATTCTACTCTAGCAAGATTTCCACCTGCAAAGGAACACTTCTTTGCACAGCGCTTGTGAACACCCCTTAATCTCCCATTCCGCTCCGCGGGAGGGGAAAGGAGATCGTGGAGCCACATGGTAGGTCAGAGGTGGAACTTTAAAAGCCAGACAGATCTGGTTACGTTCCAACTCTGGGACTCTCATGTAAGCTACATGGCCTTGCATAAGTTGCTGAACCACTGTCTGCCTCAGTTTCCCCAGACGCTATAGAGATGCTCGTGATAATATTACTCTTAGGAAGAATTAATGAAGCAATGCAATGGCCAATGGATCAGAACCCCTTGGCACCGGCTATCCTTAAACGAAAATCTTACACCAGATTTCCTCAGGTGGTAGCTGCCTCTGGGAGCTATTTTAAAGGGGCTTATCAATTTGCATTTCTAATTACCCTCTAACTACCTGCCTGGCCAGTCCTCTGAGGACTCACACGGTGATTGATGTGATACCACTTAGAAATTTCTTTGAGTTCTTCTGAAGAAAGGTTTTCTGTGCAATCCAGCTGGTGGTGTTACCTTTTAGAGGAATCTGAAAACCGAACTGGGCTGCTGATATGCTCATAGGGAGTTGAAAGGGGGATTATCTTTTAAGACTTGAGAATGTTGATGTTTGCAAATATTTTCTCCCTGCCTCTCGGAATACTGCAAATTGACTGCTGAGATAATGGGCAAAAGATGACATCACGCAAGACAGCAGCCTTTTAAGTGCAAGAGCTGGAGGAGCCACTTAGAGTAATTAGGAAATCCTTAACTGAGTGTTTGCAAAGTATTGGCTAAAGCTTAATGTTTGCCTCCCCACTCCCACCCCCCCACCCCCCCACCCCGCCCCACATCCCGCTCTAAAAATCTGACCTTGAATAATTATCTACCCACTGGCTTTCAGCACCAGGAGCAGAAAGGCTCTGGGCAACCCTCTGGTTGGGTGTGGAGAAACACCCGTGACCATGAGCGCCACGAAGTGAGTGGTTGGAGGAAGTGCTCCCCAGCTGTGCAAAGTGGAATTAACACGAGGCTCCTGCAGAATGCTCCAGGAAAAAGTGTTCATTTTCTGTCTTCTCGCTTCTACTTCCAGAATGGCTCTCTGACTCTTTTGAAAGGCTGATCATCGATCTCATTCTGTTTAAACTGGCCTGGACCCCACTAAGCATCCTATGCATTTCCCTCAGAAAAGTCAGAAACTACAAAAATATAAAAGAAGTCAATGGGGAAATATCCAAGATCTTACCTCCCAGGGAAAACCTTCAGGTTTTTTGTTTGTTTGTTTGTTTGTTTTTTCCTGTGCATTTCTACATAGTTGAAACGATGCCATGTAGATAATTTGCCTTTCAGCAATTTTCATAGCATTATTCCATAGGCATTTCCCGAAGCAATGGCTAATAGCATCATTCTATCCCCCTACCCCCATACTCCAGGCAGGGCTAGACCATCCTGTGCATAGCGAGCCCTTAACTGTGGCATTCAGGCTGTTTTCAGTCTCTGGTTATTATAAACACTGCCAGGTTGATATCTTGCCACCAACGTCTCCAGTTCTCCAACAAGTTCAGCCCGCATAGCAGACCAGCAAGTGCAAGAAACTTCCCCCGTTCCCTTGCTTCCCCATGACTTGAGCAGATGAGGATTACGACGGCCCAGATGATGTTAACTTCCAACACGGGGCATTTCAGATACTTGGTAGGAAAGAGGAAATAAAAGCCACACGGTGTCTTGTGACTCTGTAACCCTCTCTTTGAGAGTCACTTGATTTAAAAAAAAAGAGAGATTCAGACAGTGAGCCAAAGCAGAAGGTGATATTCTGAAAATCGGTTAAACCAGATTTCCTAGACCTTGTTTAAAATGATAGCTTGCGGTCCACGGCAGATCTTCCTCGGGAAGTGGGGATGACATGTGCATTGTAAACAGACAGGTCTTTTCCCTAAGTAGAAAGAAGAGGGAGCCTTCCTATCATTGTCTCTGAGTGCTCTGTGCAGGCGAATGGAGACTTTACTGGTGCCAGGAGGGTCCTTATTGTCATCGTAGGGGGTAGCGTTGGAGGAAATGCAGGCCAGGTGTAGAAACGTTTGCAAGATGCTAGATGCCCAGCGCTGTGCTCATGGAGGACCAGGCAGTCTTCTCGATGGAGGCATTTGGACCACGCGGATTGCTGAGGCTCTGGTGGGGGGTAGTCCCTACGGTAGTCTGGTAGTCTCCCAGGGTTCATTCTGTTTTACATCAGGGTCCTTTCCTGTCCTCAATACCTATCACGGAGGGAGGGCTTTGGGAAGCTAGCAGAGAGAACAATGATCTGAGGCATAACTCCTTACCTGAGCATGCCGGCAGGCAAGGTTCCATTCAAACCCCTCTTAGGTCACTCCTTCTCTGGTCTTCTCTTCCCTTCTCTCCCATCTACTATTTCCCCCTCGTTTCTCTCTTGTCTGAGCATTAGGCATTGGTGGCCTAACATACCTCTGTACCTGGCCTGCATCTCCTCCAATATTACATTCTGTTTCCTGGCCAGAAGCCGCTTTAACTCCGTGGATGTTACTCTCTGAGCTGAAGACCTGCCTAGCATAGAGCTGCTTGAGAACAAGGGTCCCCAGCCACTGATTCCTTGGGGGCATGGTTAATCCCTGAAAAGCAATAATGAGGTTTAATGGAGTTCAACTGGAGAGGAGAATCATCTAGTATCTTTTCAGATGCAAAACTATGTAAATCTCAAAAGAAACCAAATGCATACAAAGATGGGGGGAGACCATTTCCAAACAGATTAGAGCAGAGAGCTTCAAATTTTCTGCTGTCATTTTTTTTTTTTTTAATGATGTTCAAATTTCACATGGGAATTTCTTGATTCTGAGTCTTCTTGTATTTATTCCCCAAGCTCCCCATAGAATGCTCGGTGCAGATAAGTTTATTCATTCAACTGTTCTTAACTGTTTATTGAGTCGTTTATGTGCCAAGTACTGTGTGAGGTGAAGGAAGTACAAGAACGAACAGAATCAACCTTATCCTTCCGCTTTCGGATTGCACAGTCCTCACAGTGGGAGACACATGTTAGACCAATAATCACACATGCATCAATTATAACTCTTGGGAAGTGCTCCGGAGGGAAAGTGAAGGATGTATCTGGAGATTTGATTTCGACTGGAGGCGAGACGGGGGGATACAGGGAGGAGACATCACAGGAGGTTTCCTTAAGAGATGGCGTTCTTGCTGATGCCTGAAGGATATGTATAAAACTTAACCAGGAACGGAGCATGACAACAAGTTTCCAGGCAAGCAAGAGCAAAAGCAAGGACACTTGGAAGGGAAGGTGTTGGCCAACAGGAGGAACTCTCCAACTAAAGTGGCAGGAGATGAGGTTTCATAAATAGGCAGGAGCCAGACCAGCAAAGTTTTGCCAGCCTACAGGAAGGCATTGGAACATGATCCCGAGGACAAAGAGAAACCATGGATTCTGTTTTATTGTTAATTTACTTTTTTTTAAAAAAAGCAGTGAAGTGACATTGTTAGGTCCCCCAATAATGGGTCCGTGATCAAAGGAGCGAGACTGATATAAAGCGAAGGTCAAGCAAAGCTTTATTTCGTGCCAAGCATCGAGAATCAAACTGACCGGCCGGGGCCATCTCTTACAAAGAGGCGACCCCTCCCTGCCTTACAGACTAACCTTTATAGAGCAAAGGCCATGTGGTTGGGCCTGGCCACACACAGGTGACAAATGAGATTGTAACGCACAGAGAAAGCTAGGTCACACACGGGTGGCCAATTGAATTACAACTCACCCTATAGTAGATATTTGAACTAGCCTATCACCTTGGTCAGAATGGGCGCCCAAAAGGCGGGATCCACACTCCTTAGTAGCTAGGGAGACAGTATGCGCACCCCACTGATTGGATGTCTCCACCTGGCCTGACCCGCCCTCGTATTTGGGCGTTGTTACCTGGGACTGCTTTCCTGGACTTGCTGGGGGCGGGGGGCAGGGTCAGTTTAAGTTTTACTGCATAAACAACAAAATCACTGTTTAACTGGATGGCATGGCTCTGGCTAAATAGGACCTTACAACGTGATCAAATTTGTATTTCAAGATCCCCTGGGTTGCGTTGGGAAGAAGGGGTGAAACATGGGGGAGAGACCAGTCTGCAGGTGCCCACATGAAGGATGGCGGTGTCTCAGGAGAAGTTGCTGGAAGTGGCTAATGGAGAGACAGATAGGGAAGGGAGAGTTTTTTTCAGGAAGAATTGACAAGTCTTAATGAGACTGGATGGAGGTGGGGGCTGGCAAGGAAGAGAAAGATATCAAGGATGAATTCTGGATATCTGCCTTCAAGCAGCCATTTAATACAGGAGGAAAACCCCGGAGACCAGCAAACTCAGAGGTGGAAAATAAAGAAATATAAGTGAAGGAAGCATCATAGTGATTATTTCAGTGTCTGACTTGCCAGGTGTTCTGGGAGAATGGGACCCCGAGTAGACGGTCAGTTCTTGCCCCCAGGAGTTTACAATGATGCAGAGCCCAGGTGTGATTACAAACATTACTTGTTTTGTGAATATCAGCGAAATTACATCCTATTTCCTTTTTTTTAAAAGATTTTATTTATTTATTTGACAGAGAAAGAGACATCACAAGTAGCAGAGAGAGCAGGGTGGGTGGTGTGGGGGGTGGGAAGCAGGCCCCCTGCTGAGCAGAGAGCCTGATGTGGGGCTCGATCCCAGGACCCTGAGACCATGACCTGAGCTGAAGGTAGAGGCTTAACCCACTGAGCCACCCAGGCACCCCATACGTTCTATTTCTTAACACGCACTGTCCTTCCCATCTCTCTTTGTGGGGGCCCTAAATGTATTCACCTCCAAGTTTCTATTCCGTTCAATAAATCTGATAATTAATATAAATCGTCTGACCACTCACCACCCCGGATGGAGACATTTATCTGTTTTTCAACCCAAACTGAGCTCTGCTATCCATACCGTTCTCCAGGTAACCATGAGGTAGGGTGTTCTTAAGAGATATTTTAACATGGTTTCTCGTTATTTCAATAAGTTTGTTAAAAGAGACGGGTGTTTTTTTTTTTTTTTTTTTTTTTCAGAAAGTAAATGATGGCATTTGTGCCATTGTAAATCATGATGGATTTCCATATTCTCTACCATAAAGAACCTTTTTTTTTTTCCTCTTAGGAAGGAAAATTAAGGTTGCTGTACCATGGGATCACTTTCATTATCTTTAGCATACAAATGATCTCTTAAAAAGATTTTCTTCCTCTACATATGTACAGTATCAATGATATAATTTACATTGCATCCTTCATATTAACACTCTGATCCATCATCGCTAACAATGCAGGGTCTTTGTGTGAGGGGCTGTCGGACAAATGTTTTAGCTTGTGAGAAGAAAATTGTTAGCATTTGAATAGAGAATGGTACAGGAAGGATTAATAGCCTACTTTGATGGATTAGAATGTAGGGAAATTGCTCAATATTAATATGAAAATGTTTGCGAATTGGTTGCAAGGTGCTGTCAATGGAAAATGATTATGTCTCCAAGGCCTTATCAGTTGAGACTTGACTCTTAGCAAAGACTTTCACACAAAAGACTGATGAGAGGTGTGGAAGACGCTGGGCTCTGTGTGCTGGGACAAAAACCCACCATTCAACCATTGGAGTCCTCCTGTCACTCCGGGTGTCCTTTCTGTGATACTGTGCGTCATCATGTCAACATATCTGGCTATGGGTTTATAACAGAAGAAAAAGGGATGTGTGGGGGATGGCTTTATTTCTATACTGTAGCGTTTCCATCTCTGAAAACCCAGTCAGAAACAAGGCAGCGTGTAGTTGTGTAAATTACCATCTGAGATTTTTGTCTCTGCTCAGTGGTTTTCAAGTTGGTAATAGGTGCGAGGACTCTCAATGGTTCCAAAACCATGACATGAAAGTCGTCGTTGAAGAGTGGGGTCAACAAACTCGATCAGAGAGCAAGCGTAATTTTAAAACAATGTCTGAGAGGTTTGGGGTGCTGTTAAGGAGTTACACTTGCAAAATTGCTCCCCGACTCTTTGAACCTATCTTAAGCCTCGATTTACCTTTGGAAATTGATCTCCGAATGAAAGTTTAAATTAAGAACACAGTGGAGATTCCTAGAGCTTTATTGTTTCTACAAAAGTCCTAGACAATAGCTTTGCCCTTTTGATGGGGGACCCCCATCCCTGCAGGGCCAATGCCCCTCGCCTGCCCCACCCCCCATCCCTGCAGGGCCAATGCCCCTCGCCCGCCCCCCCCACCCCGCAGCCGCTCCAGTAACACCAACTCTCATTCTCACTGTCACAAGAGAAATGACGAGCCGAGCCCCTGGAAATGCTGTTCTTAAAACCAAGCCATTGTCTCTTCCAAGCACGGACGGCTGCCCTCAGTAGGGTCCTTAGAGTCTATTTTCCCCGTGTAAGTTTCATTTTTAATGCTAGAACAGGGGTTCTTGGCCTCAGCACCATTGGCAAAATAATCCTTTGTTGTGGGGGCTGCCCAGTGCAGGATGGAAGCTGGGCAGCCTCTCTGACCTCCACCCACTAGATCCCAGCAGCATCCCCCCCCAGTTGTGGCAAAGTCTCCAGACATTGTGATGCCCCCTGGGGGACAAACCTCCCTCCCAGCTGGGAAGGACTGAGCTAAAGAATAAAAGGTAATGGAGAGTTATGTAGGAATATTCTTGTTGGAATGAAAAAAGGATACAAAGTTAAATTATTTTCTCCTTCAAAGGTGAGATTCCATGATGTTTATTTTTATCTATTTTTATAAAGGAGTGACACTAACTACTATCTATCAAACGTTAACCATCTCCCTGGCATTGCGTGCTTTGATAACAAGTTATAGTCCCGGGGAAAATCTGAAGACATGGGTAAAATGAGTCCCAAGGAGGATCCCGTGTTGGGTAAATCTCAGCCTCCACCTCCAGCTCCTAAAATGAGTTCTGAGACACTGCCTCCTTCCCAGGCTGTTGGAAGGTCACAGGCCATACATGGGGGTGGGTTTGGGGTTGTAAATTCCAGGATCCTGTTCAAGAGTGAAGCACCTCCATGATGCCCGCGTCTTTCCTGCTGCATTAGGCTCTCATCTCTTCCTCTACATGTAATCGCTGCATGGGTTGCCTCCTATGAAAGGCAGAAACCTGAGAAAACAGGGCTGGGAATTATCTAGAAACCTGTGGACCCCAACAATGCTCCTCCTTTCTTTAAGTCCCTAATAGGTGAGATGCCCTAAGACGGAGACTTCATTCTACCTGGCCGGGTATCCAGTGCTTTTAGTCTGGTGCTTTGGGTCACAAACCCTAGCCCTTTTTACAGCAAAGTATTGAACCTTCATAAAATAAATGCGCATCTGCAAAACTGTGCAAGCTTGCAATATTCAGAGGGGTCAAGGGATCTACCAAGACCTCCCTCCCTAGATCGCAAATTAGGAATCCATTTCCAGACTACTTTTGTGCGCTCTCCAAGAATTTTGGTATAACGCAGAGCAGCACCGTCTTTATAACAAAAGAAACCCATATTTGGACATGCTGGGACCTAATTTATGGAAATGAGCAGGTACAGTCTCCAGTGAGGGTACACCACGGAGAGCAGGAGACATCTTCCTGGCCTGGCAAGGCGCGTTTAAGAAAGCTGACAGCTTGCAAGACCAGCCTGTAGCAGGTGCGTCCCCGGCATGCCCCTGGGATCAGCAGCTTCATTATTGCTGTTGTCAGTGTTTGTGGAGGGCCGACCCTGTGTGCCAGCCAGGCCTTTCCCAGGTAGAGATGTTCATTGTAACCTATTAATTCCTAGGCGAAGACAGAGTCAAGATAGAGAGCGGGCGGCTCTTACGCCAGCTGCTTGCGCTTTCTGCTTTAACTCCATGTTTGTAGCTCAAGATTGCAGACCTCTGTCCCATCTGTGGTCATCTCAGCCCGAATTCTCCCATTTATTTTTGAATTAAAAACTTCCCCCCGAAGTTATACATGCTCCTGGTTCTAAAAGAATTCAATAAGCCTGCCCCCCCCCCTTGCATGTACAAAGATCCTTGCAAAGGATGGTGGTCCTTGCAAAGCTCTCATTCCCTCAATACTCTGCTTTCCCAGGTAAGCACTCATTAAAATAATAATAATAATAATCTCTGATGAAGTATTCTGGATTAATGTGGTTTAGACGTAGCTTGAAAACATGTTCTAGAGTATACCTTAATCCAAATAGGGAAGAGAAGTAGAATTTGTGATACTGGCAGACAAGGGAATTCTGTATTTTTCAACCATGGTGAACAGAGAAGCAACAAAATACAATGGAAACAGGGCAGAATTTGAGATCAGGACACCCCAGCTTGTTACCCCTGCTCTGTTCTGTCATGGTGGGGTGACAGGTCACTCCTCACTCTAAATTGATATAATACAGGGGAGGCTGGGTGGCTCAGTCAGTTAAGTGATTGCCTTTGGCTCAGGTCATACTCCTGGAGTCCCAGGATTGAGTCCCACATCGGGATCCCGGACAGTGGGAAGTCTGCTTCTCCCTCTGACCTTCCCCCATCTCATGCTCATTCTCTCTCTCAAATAAATAAATAAAATTAAAAAATAAATAAATAAATTGAGATAACACAAAAAATGTCATGCCTTAACCTCTATCTCAAATGTAGAGGGTACAGCAAAGCGCCCTGTGATGAGATACAGTAAGGAAGGAAGACCTCGGCATACCATAAACATTAAAGCCATGTTAATTTCTTTTTTTTTTTTATAAACATATAATATATTTTTATCCCCAGGGGTACAGGTCTGTGAATCACCAGGTTTACACACTTCACAGCACTCACCGTAGCACATACCCTCCCCAGTGTCCATAACCCCACCCCTCCTCCCAACCCCCCTCCCCCCAGCCATGTTAGTTTCTTACCAAGTTAATTTCTTTTCTTAATATTTTCATGTCATGATAGAGTACTTTCACATAATTCCCACACAGCAGGTATGCTTCTGTAACATATTTCCATACCGACCAGAAATAAATTTTCTTCCCTTAAATACAGCCTGCATAAAATTAAGTGTACATAAGTGCAGGTATCAGTCAGGGCTTTGGGTGGTAAACACAGACATGGACTCTATCAGCTTAAGTGAAAAAATCTATCAAAGTGCCTAGAATTAATATTCAAAATAGTAACTCACAGGACCCGGCACTGTCCAATCAGAAGGGAGATGGACTAGGTTCCTGGTGGCCTCCTGCTGTTCTGAGAGTTAACCCTGGAGTTTCTGGATGATGGGGGGACCTGAGCAGATTCCAAGCTAGAAGACTCACTCAGCCAGGACAATACCAGCGCATGGAATGTGGCTGGGGATTTGGGGCTGCAGACCCCTCACTGAAGGAACCAAAGCATTTTAAAGATTTTATTTTATTTTATTTTATTTTATTTTTTATTTGACAGAGACCACAATTAGGCAGAAAGGCAGGCAGAGAGAAGGGCGGGGAGGGCAGGCTGTCTGCTAAGCAGAGAGCCCGATTCGGGGCTCAATCCCAGGACCCTGAAATCATGACCTGAGCAGAAGGCAGAGGCTTTAACCCACTGAGCCACCCAGGTGCCCCAGAACCAAAGCATTTTAACATTTTAACCCCTGGCATGTGTTCCCTAATGCAGACCCAATGAACATCAGTCTTGGCTGGAGGGGAGACCAAGAGCGCCAGGCTGGAGAAAGATTCAGAAGCCCAGACAGTGGGCAAGACATCTCCACCACTTTTTATGAGACCTACGGAGGCCCCTGTGGCTGATTGTGAACGCTACTGCTTTGCAAGGAGATTCCTAACTGTGCCCTCCTCTTCGTGCATCCAGGACATGAAGTCCTGCATGGGGACATGAGGCTGCCCACGGCTAGGTGGGCACCCTGCCATGGAGCAAGGAGAGCATGGCATAAAGCCAGTAGCTGCTTCCTGCTACCATACAAGGGGAATTTCTTCCAAGGAGAAATAGACATTAGACACTGGTATCCAACGTTTGATAGAACGCATGTTTAATGTTGAGATGAAGATGCTTCTCCACTTCTCCCTCATCTAGAGAGTAACTCTGTAAACAAGCCATCATCATCACCATCATCAAAAAAGACCTTAAAAAACCAGTAGGTGATCGGCAACGTGCTGCTCAGCCCAAGGTCACCTTGGGTTTCCATCATGACTGCCATGTTTTTCTTCTCATTAAAATATTTGACAAGAATTCTTTGCATGGATGAGCAGCTCCAAGCGCCCCAGCCCCACACTGTTCTCACAAACATGTTTTTCTGTCATAGGAAATAATCGCGCTGCCATAGGAAAATCAGTATCTGTGTTACACACACATGAACACAGAAATCTGCTCTTCGTACAGATACGACACCAAAAATAATGCATGATCTCTTGATGAAATAACACGTATTTTTCTTCCCTTTAGGTTACTTACAACCGGCCTAAAAAGGAGGGTTTACATCTTTATTTGTTTCTGGATCCCTACTGTCCCTGGCAAAGAGCTTTTTGATCAGTCGACAGTTGGGTTGGACAGCGGAGTTGGAATTGCAAGAATATAAAAACCCCAAGTCTAAGAAGTTGTATACAGGAGGAGGTCAAGTACAGTGGTGAGTATTACAGGTGGGACAACCACTGGTCCAGGTTTGCCAGGGACAGAAGGGGCACCCAGGACACGGACTATCAGGGCCCAAACTGAAAAGTCACAAGCTCAGACACCAGACAACCTAGATTGGAATCCTGCTTCCACCACTTATCAAAGGCATGACTCAGTTTTTCACTTGTAAAAGGTGAACGACAACACATTTATTCCAATGGGCTTTGGAAATAAATAGACTGGTATATATAAATGTATATATATACATTTATATATTATATATATATATATAATAATATATATATATAAATCTTGGATCATAGAACATGTTCTGTCATTGTCAAGAGATAGGAAATTATTTTAACGATGCCTAACTATAATGTCACCTACCAGAGCCCAGAAGATACTTCCATGAATATCTTTCCCAGTATTTGTAAGTCTTTTTAAAATATTACCTGTTGTAGGGGTGACTGGGTGGCTCAGTCAGTTAAGTGTCTGAGTCTTGGTTTTGGCGCTGGTCATGATCTCACAGTCCTGGAATCGAGCCCCCAGTGGGGCTCTGTGCTCAGTGTGGAGTCCGCTTCAGATTCCTTCTATCGCTCCCTCTCTCTCTGCTCCTCCCCCCACTTACCTGTGTGTGCGCTCTCTCTCTCAAATAAATAAAATCTTTAAAAAACATATTGCAGGGGTGCCTGGGTGGCTCAGTGGGTTAAAGCCTCTGCCTTTGGCTCAGGTCATGATTCCAGGGTCCTGGGATCAACCCCTGCATCAGGCTCTCTGCTCTCTGCTCTGCTTCCTCCTCTCCCTTTGCCTGTCTCTCTGCCTACTTGTGATCTCTGTCTGTCAAATAAATAAATAAAATCTTTAAAAATATGTATAAATATTGCATGTTGTAAAATGTCAACAGTAGAGCATATATTCCAAAACAATGTTATTTTGAAACAGAACAAACTAATCTTTGCAGATATTGGCAAATAACAAGTCAAACTGGAAATCCCTTTGTATAATCACACAATTTTATAATGGGCCACAGACTGCAAAATTTGAAGATAGGGGAAAAAGTGTCTTGTGATGAGTTATGTGATTCTACGTTTTAGACAGCTGTTGTCCTCACTCTCTCCCTCCATACAGAAACACACACACACACATACACCCCAACAGGATAACATAGTATTGGTTGTTTTTGTACTACAAACTTAAGGATTCCCTGAAATCATTCGAGGGAAAAGAAAAGGAAGGGCAGAAGGTGCTGGAAAACACCACTGAAATGTCACTGTAGCTCTGAATTCTTTGTTTTCCCTCTCTCTCGATGGAAATGTTCCTTATCCCCAATTTCATGGACAAGCTTAAGTCAACGTATAAATATTTTGCCATCACTAGGACCTGATTTCTTCGTTAAAATAACCGGGAGTCTTTAGTCCTCATGTGAAAGAACACAGAAGCCTTATCATCTTACACAGAAACCAGGGCATGAGCTGGAAGCTAAACCATGAAGGCGTAATCAGGGTCTATAAAGCAAAGACTTGCCAGCTCTTGGAGCTCGCGCTCCCCTGAGCCACTGTGGCCAACTGGTTGTCAGCCTGGACTAGTTTCTAATTGGGTCTTAGCTATATGAGCTCAGATCATTGGGATGAAAAGAAGACTCGGCCAATAATCTGGGAGTTTGGTCTCTGCTGACAAGTGTGTGGGTGTGGCTGAGCTCTGACCTGTTATACAGGCTCGAACCCTTTTATTTCTCCTTAGACTCGAAGATCCCCTAGGGATGGATTACACTCGGAATTGTAAGGTAGCGGTAGTGTTTCCACTCGAGGGCAGAGGAATGAAGGGAAAGCAAAGACCGGTGCTAGATGCCTCAGTTGGGGAAGGAGTTGTCCAAAGAGATGATAACCTAAATCTTTAAAGTCTTTGAACTATGCAAATACTGGTGACCATAGTCTTGCTTATGAAATCCGGAGAAGACTACAATAAAGGGATACTATCCCAGGTCACACGAACGAGAGTGTTAGTTCCCATTAGAATAACCTGGGAGGTTTTAAAAAAAATCCCATTGTCCAGGCCACATCCCAGACCAACTAAATGAGAACCTCTGAAGATGGGGTCCAGGGCTCAGTAAGAGTAAAGCATCCCCAGAGGACTCCTGAGTACAGCCAAGTTTAAGAACCACTGGCACAGAGTGAGGCTTTTCAGACCCCAAGAGCACCTGGAGATATTTCTGGAACTCAGATTCTAATTCGAAGACTCTGGGGTGGGGGTCTCGATCCTGCATCTCTTACCCGCTCCCAAGGGGGGCTCATGCTGCTGGTCCAGGGACCTCACTCTGTGTAGCGAGGGCATAATGTATAGAGAAGAAAACTTAAAGTGAGAAAATCTCTGTGTATCTCTTCTGGCATTTTCTAGCTGTCAGATAATCCCAGTTTTCTGGGATCCTCCCATTTTTGGCATTTGGAAGTCCCACATGCTGGCCAAACTTGGACCCTCCATGGGATCATGAGAAGTCAAATAAAGCCTCTGAGCCCAGGGAGGTCAGTGTGAGAAGTAATGAGTGTGCAGATGTCTGCTAATGTAAGCCCGTACAGAGGAGGGGTCCATACAGTGTTTGATAGTTGAAAGACAATAGTTAACAAATTAAAATGAAGGTGAGTTGGGCACCTGGGTCACTCAGCCGTTAAGCCTCTGCCTTCAGCTCAGGTCATGATCTCAGGGTCCTGGGTTTGAGCCCTGCATTGGGCTCTCTGCTCAGTGGGGAGTCTGCTTCTCCTTCTGTTCCTCCCCTCTACTCATGCTTTATCTCTCAAACAAATAAATAAAATCTTTAAAAAAAATAGAAATTTAATTAAATTTTAAAATGAAGGTGAGTTACCGCTATATACTCACCAGAATGGCTAATCTGAAAATGCCAGTGGAGCCCAGGATGTGGAGAAGTGGGACTCTCGTGCACTGCAGATAGGGGATCAAATTGGTAGAACCCCATAGAAAAAACTGGCAGGATAGACTCACCTCAAGCCTACATGCCCCCATAGCCTAGATCTTTCCATCCTAGGTGCATATCCAAGAGAAAGGCGTAATGTTCACCAAAAGATATACATAGCAGCTTTCCTTACAATAGTAAGAAATTAGAAACCACTCAAAGGTCTGTCAATTAACTGGCTACAGAAATTGTAGTATATTCACAAAATGGAACATAGCAATAAAGGTAAATGAACTACTATTACACACAGGAATGTGAATGAATTTCACAAACTTCCTGTGAGCAAAAGAAGTTAGATACAAAAGAGGTCCTGTAGAATTTCACTTATATAAGTTAATAAGGAATCTCATATAACTATACAAAAATTAATTAGAATTTCATATAAATAAAATTAAAAAAAAAAAACCCAGCCCAGCTGTACTCTATAATATAAGAAGTCAGAATAGTGGTTTCTATTGGAAAGGTCTCCAAGGTTCTGGCAATGTTCCATGGGCTTCAGGTATTGGTCATATCAGAGTGTTGACATCGGGAAAATTCATCTACCCTTACACTACAAACTGTGCAGGTTTCTGTATAAATAGTACACCGGAATCCAAAGTTTTAAAAAGACCAAAAGGTAGAAAAACAAACATAGCAGATTTATTAGCCTTAACAGACGATACTAGCTGGAAGCTTCGATAGGTTCCCAAAAGATTTTAGACAAATTGCAAATGAGACGCCTTAATGGTTTCTAAGAGACGGGGGAATATGAAGCATTTAAATAGACGTCTTTCTCCTCTGAATGGTCTCCACGGATCTCCATCCCAAACATGCAGGGGACAGAACTATCTGGGAGTCTCCCTGCTCTGTCCTGCATCTAACTAGGCATTCCGCACAGGGGACCTTCTTTTCTCGTCTCTGTGAAGAAAGCCCAGAACTTAGCCAGCATAGGGCGAGGTTACTAGGAGACTGCATGCAAGTATCTTTTTTTTTTTTTTTAATATTTTATTTATTTGACAGACAGAGATCACAAGTAGGCAGAAAGGCAGGCAGAGAGAGAGGGGGAAGCAGGCTCCCAGCTGAGCAGAGAGCCCGATGTGGGGCTTGATCCTAGGACCCTGGGATCATGACCTGAGCCAAAAGCAGAGGCTTTAACCCACTGGGCCACCCAGGCACCCCTGCATACAATTCTCTTAAAAGCACCCATCGTCTAATCAACCTTCCATCAGGCCCTCATCCCTCTGGCACTCAGATCCATTTGCTGCTGAGAATCATCATAGACACTCTTAACCTACTACTTCCTCGGACTTATCTCGTAGGCTCCACCAGCCCGTTCTTATGATCCGATGACATAAGATATGCTCAGCAAGTTGAGTGCCAATACCTCCAGCTCACCATGTTAAAACGGAATTATCGGGCTGACATCAGAAGCCATGTAAATCTTCAACAAGCTGTCATTATGGCTCTTGATTCAGGGGACCACACTTTTCCCAGAGATCCGTGGTATTCCAGACAGATGTTTTGTTTGAATAAAGGAGGCCCCTTCCAAGGAGTCACTTACAATGCCAAATGAGGCTGACACATGAAGAATCTGCAGATCTCTTGGTTCTGTTTCTTTGCAAGCCCTGGAAGAGAATAATGCATCAAATGCTCATCAGAGGTGAATCTGAGTTTTCAGAGAAGGGTGAGACAGCCCCGCTGGAGTGTGTGCTCTGGGAGAGCTCCCCCAGGGAGATTGACAAGGTAGGTACTTTCCACCCACTGAAGAGAAATGTAACCATTGCCAGAGCAACGATTACCAGAGCGATTCTATGTTCAACTACTGGCCTGGCAGAAAGGAAGACACAAACCTGTCAAAATGGCTCCTTCTTCACTCAGAGTAAAATCCAGTCATCCCCGTGTTCCCAGGCCCTTCCTGATCTCCTCTCTTACCTTGCCCACGCCATATTCACCATTCTTGCACTCTCTTGCTCTCTCCAGCCACCTTGGTCCCATTGCTGCTCCTAAGAAACTCCAGGCATACTCCTAGCCCAGGGTTCTGCACCCTCTGCCCCTACTTTCTCCGAATGCCCCCACTCCAACATATCCTATTGGCTCACTCGCTGAACACCTCCAGATCTGGGCTTTTATGAGTTCAACCCTGACTATCCAGTAAACACCTCTCTTACCCGTGCTCTTCTACTCCTCCTCACCCTGACCTACTTTCTTTTCTCCACACTGTGTCTACCTGGCTTCCATAAGACGATCTCGTTCTTCTTATTGCCTCTTTCTGCCCTTGAGTATCAGGTCCACAAGGTCAAGGATTTTGTTGTTCTCTTTTGTTCACCAATGGATCCCACTGACATAATACAGTCTGGCGCACTCCAGGTGCCCAACAAATCATCACTGGATGTTGAAGGGCTAAAATTTTGGGGGTGCTTCGCATGTACTCTCATTGAGCTCAGCAGTTTAGGGTATATATGTACTAGGTGGGAATCCATGAGAAAGGTGTATTACTAGTCACGCTTACAAGTGAAATTGAAGCAGAGAGAGGCGGGTTAACCTGACCAGGTCACGCAGCTGGTAAACAATGAAACCAAGATTCAAACCCAAGCACTCAGTCCTAGAACCCTAGTTCTTCACCACACCAGCTACATCGAAATAAGCGATGCCACGACGAGGATATATATGATCTCAGCCAGCGAATGTTGCCTGTGGTAGCTCTCCACCTGTTTCTCCTCTATTCATCCTTCTCTGGGTAACTGCACCCCGGTTTTCCTTTAGAGAATCACTCCTTCCTCCACTTCCGGTCTGTGGGACTCCATGCCTGAGCAACAGTGAAGCACGTGAGAGGAGAAAGCCAATCAGCACATGGCGTTCCTCGGGCATTGGTGATTGGCTCAGTGGTGGTCATGTGACCTGATGAAGCTGAGAATGCTGGGATGAGACGGCTTCAGTTCAGAAGTAGAGTTGGTGAGCAGTGGGAGAGGCCCTGGGGCTGCCTCGTAGGCTTGTCTGAAGCCTTGAGTTGCTCTTTTCTATACCCCCGTATCCCCTGCGGGTAATGGCCTCTGTCTGCAGTGGTTCAGCGGGCAGGAGATCACATCCCCTTCCTTTGGATTGCTCTTATTTTCCCTTACTCTCTCCCTCCTTTTTTGCTCCTTCCTTCTCTCCTTCCTGTCTTCGAACCCCCCTCCCTCCCTCTTCTCTTTCTTTCTCTCTCTCCTCTCTTCCCCCCTCTTCATCCTTCCCTAACTTTAACTGAGTGGTTACTATGTGCCAGAAGCTATCCTGCATTTAAACGCTTCAGCCCATTTTATCTTCACAACAGCCATGGTAGTTAGAAATGTTGAATATTCCTGTTCTGAGGATGAAGGCACAGACTAGGAAGTTTGCACAAGGTCACCAGGTTGGTAAGTGACAGAGCCAGGTTTCAAACCCACGCATTTTGACCCCAGCCCGGGCCCTCTTCATTGCTAGGGTACCCTGCCTCCCTTAGGGAGCGCAGGGTTATGTGCTGGGCAGGCCAGAGCGGATAGAAGGGTGGCTGGAAAGTCAGCCCAGCCTGAACGCAGGTAGCAGTGCAAGCGGCAGACCAGAGCAAAGCTTTGGGGGTGCCTGGGTGGCTCGGTGGGTTGGACCTCTGCCTTCGGCTCAGGTCGTGATCTCGGGGTCCTGGGATTGAGCCCCACATCGGGCTCTCTGCTGGGCGGGGGGCCTGCTTCCCCCGCCAACCCCTGCCTGCCTCTGCCTACTTGTGATCTCTCTGTCAAATAAAGAAAGAAAGAAATCTTAAAAAAAAATAATAATAATAATAACAAAGCTTTGATTGCAGGCCAGTCCTGGTTTGAGTTCTGCCTCTTCCCTAAATACTAGTCGTGTGAACTTGGCCGGTTAATTAACCTCTCTGAGCTCTTGGATTCTCTCTGGTGAAGAACAGTGAAGATCATACTATCAGTCTTGAAATCCTGTTGCCTGGTTTAACTGCAAAAAAAAAAAAATTATACAAAGTGTTGCTCCATCATTTGGTACAGAAGCAAAAGCTACTATGATAATAACAGATTATAGATAATCACTATTCATGGTCTTTACGTGCAACCCTTCCCATCCTCAGTCCCAGCAGGGGTTGTCCTGAAGACAGAGAGCAAATACATTTTCTTCCTTGTGACTTTAGCTGGTGGCCCCCTTTCTAGCTTTGCTCTTGGAACCGAAGACAACATGCTGCTGAAAAAAATCCATTTAAATGATGCCAAATGAATTTTGTCAACCTTCAGAAGGAAAACACAAAGTGCAGCTTTTGGGATGTGATTGTGTTTAAAGAGATGTTCTCTGAAATACAGACGTGCCCCAGTGAGGGGCGAATTTATCTGAGTCCTTCCCAGGTGATATCAAGCAGACAGACCTTTCAGAATGAGCGATCTGGCCACAAAAACCGTGGGACTGTGCCACCGGGAGTAAACCTTTGCAAACAGGGACATGGAGTACAAAAAGGAATCATCACCCAGATCTCAGATCAAGGCAGCTGTGGCAAATGGCATTTCAATAAATGTTTTCTTCAAATGAAGGCACTTTTAGTGCAAAGCCTTTCTTTTCTGTCCTGAGAGAAACGGAATGTTTTGGCTAGGCACAAACCACGACGGGAATATTTTCCAAACCCGCATGTTTTCTGCGTGTCAATTTCACTGTGTTGTAGATCATTTTCGAGACTGCTTGGGGAGAAGAGCTCCGAAAAACATGGTTGTCTTAGACTTGAGCAAGCAAAAGTGACGATACCTGTTTCACATTTGGGGGGGTACAGCTTTTCCCCATCTCTTCCCATCCTTTCCCATAACCATTCTGTTGTAGTCACACTAACAGGAGATCAGATGCTGGGGCTTCAGCACTGACCAGAAGATAATGGACGTCAAAGCGCTTTGCCAGTTTCCACTTTCTTTACGGTGCTCCTTTCCACTTTGACTTTTACTTAAAAAAGAAAAAAAATAAGAAAAAAAGAAAATCCTGACTTAAGAAAACTTGATCTATTTCGAACAGACTGGCCCTGGCTATTCCTTCCTGTGCTCCCCGAGACAGAAGGAGGCGTGGAGGCAAGAGGGCCTAGAAGATTCCAGGAGAAGGGAGGGAGGGGGAAGTGCCAAGAGAGGGCAAGGGCGAATGGGGCCTGCTCCGTGGGGAACATTCAATAACTCTCTTACCTTTTATGCTGTAGGACAGGAGCTCATTTGCTCGATTTGGGGTGACAGCAGCCGGTTTTGTAACCGCATAGTTGGAATTTTAAAGAAGTGCAGCTCGGAGGCCGAAGGCAGTGTTCGTTATCTTAGCCGTGGGAGGGCATGGAAATCGGAGGCCCTTTGGCAACGCAGCATAAATCCAGTGTTTGTGAGGGGCCGACCCAGCCAGGGAGGAAGGAATGCAGTTTCCCTTTGACGGTGTGATTTCCTGCTTCTCCTCAGAGAGGTTGTCTGGACTCCGTGCAGAAGCAAAATCTGCATTAATTACTTGAAAGGAAACCAACCCTATTCCTGAAGGTTTGGCAGCAGAAATATTCATTGTTGAGAAAGGGGAAGAAAGAAGAAAAGAAAAAGAAAAAAGACTGATGAACTCCCCTGCTTTGGTACTTTCAAAGGCCTCTTGTGATGGTTATGATGGGGGCAGCATCCTTTTTTTTTTTTGTAAACAGAGTTCTTAGGGACGCTCATTAGCCCCTCAATAAATGTTACTTTAAGGGCTTGTAACTTTGTCATTAAATCTTCACTCCAAGATGAATTAAGGTTGTCGCCAAGAAATGCCCTCCCCACCCCCGATGAGCTTCTTTACAATCACCAAAAAGGCAGGAAAATAGATTTGTGGAGGATTTTCAGTCCTCATTTACGGGCCGCCCTGTCAAATAGTGATTAATTTGGGGCCACTTAAAGTTTTTCTAACTTTCATCCATAATGGGCACGTTGACATTTTTATTTGAATCTCTTTACGCCATCCAAAATAATCTCCTTCAGCAACACAAACTGCTGGTTAATTGCCACAGAACAGCTGTTCCCCCTTCTCAGCCGTCGGCCTCTTTCGGGATGGTTCTGAGCTCAGTGTCTGTGGAACTCATGGGCCAGCGACAGCAGCGCGTCAGGTGGATTGATTGAATGGCCCCCTTGTTCCTGACTGGCTGTGTCTGTCTACACTGGTAGCAGGGCCAAACAAAGCCCTTCGCATCTAAATATAGCATTTTCTTTGGCCGGGGGCCCTCACAGTCTTGTTTTTCCATTCTTCCACGCTCTAAAACAAATACAAGCGAGACCCACTTTAGCATGACTTACTTTTTTTTTTTTAACCCAGATTTGCATATTCCATGGGTCAGACTCTGTCCTGGAAATAGAACTTCATGCACAATTAATTTGATTTTCTGGTTAATTGAAGGCTCACCAGAAAAACTGCTTTGGAAATTGACTGCTGACTGCAAAGTCTTCTGGAAGTGTGTCCAGATGCTCTCGGAGCAGCAGAATCTTGGAACTGAAAGGGAAGTGGGCATCTGTGTGCCCCGACCCCTGGGGCGGGGAGGGGTGAAAGGCAGGACCCATGGATCCAGCAGAGTTACCTAGAATTTATGTCTTTGGCACAACCCCTTCCATTTTTTAACACATTTCCAAAATTGTTCCTTAGTATTTCTTTCTTATGTTGCTGGCCCTGATTACTAGTGAATTTTTTAAATTGTTTTCTGGATTATGGGGGAGTCAGCATAATTATGGGGGAGTCATCCATAGGACCCCACATTGGCCATGGTCCTATGGATGTGGAGATCCTGGAACGCACGTGTGAGTGGGTGACTCTGCTAGAGGCACTAATCTTCTGTAGACAGCTGTTCTCTTATTTTCTGTTCCCTTCCAAGCATGGTCTGAGTTAAATGGTTCCCGATATTTGGAATTCAGCTAGATGATGTTCAGTTCATCAATTTGGTGTTTTATTGTTTTATTTTTTTTAAGATTTTATTTATTTATTTGACAGAGAGAGAGAGTGTGCACAAGCAGGGGGAGCAGCAAGTAGAGGCAGAGGGAGAAGCAGGATCCCCCATGAGCAGAGAGCTCGAAGTGGGTCTCAGTACTAGGATCCTGGAATCATGACCTGAGCCGAAGGCAGATGCTTAATCCACTGAGCCACCCGGGCATCCCAGTCAATTCGGTGTTTCAGCACAGTGTGGGATGAACCCTTACAGAATGCCAGTATCACTTGAGGCAAAAAGAAGAAGGAAAAAATGACTAAGATGATAGATCTACTTACCGTGTCTTGATCATAGAAGTAATACGTATTATAATAAGTTCAAACACTATAGAAAAGTAAAGTCAAGTCCCTCAAAGTCTGTAGAAATAAATATTTTGCAATTAAAAAAAAAAAAGCACGTGGCCCAAGACCACGTGGAGGTGGTATGACTCTGCATGGTGATGTTTAGCCTATATCGGTTTAAACTGTCCACCCTGCTGCCTGCTTCCTCTGACTTCCAAGCATTGATAGAAATGCCAGTCAACCTTGCAGCTCCCCTGGAAATCCCCACCGAGAACAGTGTTCTTCAGGGACATCAAGGAGAATGATAGCCATACACTCTCTAGGTCCCAGAGGTCTATCTTTGGATCCAGTGGGACCCCAGAAATCTGTTCCTTTGTGCTGTAGGTATTTAGCCCAAAGTGAGGAGAGAGAGCACACGCAGTCAATCATCTGCCCTCTTCTTTGTCCATCCTAGATGTGGCCTTGACTCCTTCTCACAACGGGGCTCTTCGAACCCACCGCCGAGCAACTGGAATGCGCGTGAGACAAGCACCCATTTGCCCCACTTTTTTGCTCTAGTGCTGGGAATTCTGTAACTGTGTTTGCTCTCATGTTGACATCGAACTTCTTTCTGTTCTGCTTGCCCCCTTTTGAAGAGCTCTGAGTATAAGGTTTATTTTATTTTAAGATTCTATCTATTTATTATCTATCTATTTATTTATCTATTTGAAAGAGAGCGTGAGTGGGGGGCAGGGGGAAGATCAGAAGGGGAAGGAGAGGAGGAAGAGGCAGAGAATCTCTGGTAGATTTGAGCTGAGTGTGGAGCCCGACGTGGGGCCGGATCTGACAACCCTGAGATCGTGACCTGAGCCAAAACCAAGAGTCGGACGCTTAACCAACTGAGCCACCGAGGCTCCCCCTAAAGTTTATTTTAAAATGAAACTTCTGGAAAATATTTTCTCCCCTCCAAAGAATTATGTGCTCCAGTGAAGTGAAGCTTTGTCAGCGGTCCTCATTCCCCTTTCACTCTTGCTGCCGGGAGGCTCTGAGTCAGATCTCAAAGTTCAGCAACAGCAAACATAATAATCCTTATAATTGCCCTAAGATAACCTTCTTTTTCCTTGTTCAGAGTTGTTGTTTCTACCACATATGTGTTTGGTTAGGAATTGCCTTGCATCAAAGAGGCAAAGGGATAAATAAATAAATACATACATATACAAATTTTAAAAAATCATGCAGCCAGTCCAGTATCTTATAAACCCAAGCCTCAGCCTCAGAGGTCTTTCTGTCTTCCTTCATGCTTAAACACTTAGGTACATGCTTTTGCACCCTGTTCCAGAAGAAAAACGGCTACCAGCACAATGTGATTGGAAGCCGACAAGAGAAATAAAATGGGACGGATGGCCTGGATACAGGAGGTCTTTCTTTTTGGCCTCTGGAGATCGTTGTTGGGGCCCATTTTACAGATAAGCCAGGACAGACGTGAAGGAAGCCTCAGCTCCTAGGGGCAGCCCAGGTCTGTCTGACTTGGCAGGTCACTCCAGAATCCAGCCTCCAGGACACCATGTCTTGTCATCTTGGGCAACCTTTTCTGTTTTGAAAGCCCTTCAGCACTGTCCTTCCCACCAATAGGTCATTCCGCCTGCTGCTGGGGAGCACCCCATCCTTTCCCTACCAGAGTCTCTCTGTCTCTAGAAAAGCATGAAATCTCTCAAGGAAGGGAGGAGCGTAGGGACTTGGCTTCCAACCCCCCAATATGGAGAAACGGTCTGAACACACAAAATTAGCAAAGCATGCCACAGAAGGGCTGTTTAAAATTCACAGCTGTCAACATCAAGTATTTTGTGTGAGAGAAAGAACTTAGGAAGCATCGGGTTAACAAAGAGAGTGTGGATGGGTTCGAGGCTGGGACCCGGCTGGCATTGTCCGCGCAGTTCGCAGAGGCTCATTTGCATTTGGGGACAAAGGTTCCCTGTGGGAGACCCTTTCTCCCCAGCCTCCTCCCCAAAAAGGCGCCTCACCATCCGCAGTGAAGATAGCCTCAGTCCCCTCATCTGAAACCTACAGGAATGAACACAAATCTGTTATTTTAACACAACGTGGACACAAAGTGATGTTTTCACTCCGAAGAAAGCCCGGGGAAGCCAAAGAATGGGGCCTTTTATTTGCAGGAAGATACTCAAAGGAAGTGGGATTGAACTGTGGGCCAGGGTAGATGAATAAAGTTGTTAGGAACTTTGCAGCCTGTGGTCTGGGAGCTGCACTGTAAGTTTCTCTCCACTGTCAGCTTGAAGCACTTTGCATCAGAATGCATAATTGTGTCTGTTAATGACATTTTTAGCTTAGCTCTCCAACATAGAATAAATTCATCGCCACCCCGTCCCGGCCCCCGCCCCCACTTTTCATACTGCCTGGGAGAGGACTTTTTTTTTTTTTAATTTAATAAACATGATTGACAACAGAGAATGTATATTTGCTTTCTTTCGGCTCCGACTGTATTTCTGAGTCCAGGAGGCACGCACGGATTTTCCTGATGATTCTGTGGCAGCCCGTTAACAAATGCGTTCATTCCACAAATTCTAAAGGCCCCAGTTTATGACTTGCGGAAGAAGTAGCTGCAAAGTGGCACAGAAGAAGATTTAAAAATACACCAGGACTAAGGACATGGGAAACACCGTGTCTAAAGGGAAATGGCAGAGTAGAAATGGCCTGTTGATGGTTAAGGCCTGTGAGGAGGCCAGCGTGGCCTCTGAGAGTGGCTCCCTGAGCTCTGGGGCTCCCACCCCTGGGCCACATCTCAAGGGCCTTGCCCTTGACAGGCCTCAACCTTTTACCACTGCCTTTGCACCAGGAGCCCTTGGGGCTTCGAATCTGGCCCTTCCACCACCACCACCTCCCCGGGGCGGCTGTTTTACTCACAAAGATTTCGAGTGAGAGGATTGGAACCAGCACCCTGACCTACCTGGGATTGTGGGAGGGAGCCTGGGGCACCCCTATCCCCCTCCCATCTCTCCTTCCCTCCCTGTGTTCCAGAGCTGCCCAGAAGAAGGGGTAAGTAAGAGTCCCCATTTCCCGTATGGATGGGGGAACAGCCCTTTAACTGAGGCCGAGAAACCCTGTGGACATTGTGATTTCTGAGGCTCTGGCATGAGGCGCCGGGAGTCTGGGGGTGGCGACGGCCCAGCCCTGCTCCCAGGATTGGCCCCATGATGTCACTGAGGGCCTTGACACCGGGCTCTTTAAATCAGGGACTCCCCCCTGCCATTGTTTCTAATAGCCTTAATCCCAGGCCTGAGGAGCAAGTTAAATAATTTTTCTTTTTTAACCACAAATAAAACAAAGCAAAACAAAAAACCAAAAAAAAAAAAAAAAAAAAAACAAAAAAAAAAACCTCCTGTTTGAGCAGAAGAGAGAGAGAGAGAAAGGAAATCCCCCGGAGCACACATAATCTCCTCTTGATCTGGTCTTGCCTGGCCCCTGGTTTGTAAAGCTAAGCCTTTAGGGTCGGTTCAGGAAGGTTCAGGAAGAGGAGTGTGAGAATCTCCCTGCCTGGGTTTGGGAGAGCTGGCTAAGGGGTGGGGTGCAGGGAGGGTGCCCGGGATGCTTTTAGGGCTCTCAGCCTATGCCAGCCTCTGACAGCTGTTTTGGACACCTGTGGGCAGCCCAGCAGCACGTTGCCGGGAGCCGTGCGCGGGTCTCGGCATCCGTGCTCACATATCTGTGTCCAAACGGGAGGTCAGATGAGATCGTCGGGGTGATAGAGGTTTGTAAACTCTGAAGCTCTGGACAAATGTCAGTCTGTTTTCATTCCTGGGCAGTAGCACCGTCTCCCTCCTGCCAAGGAGACTATTAATATATGTATTTTGGTCTGAGTATTTTTGTACTTGTTAACTAATATTTATGGAGAACCTACCACTGACCAGGCACTTTAAAGACATGAATCAGATCCTATCACTCCCTGACTTCAAACCCTCGGTGGCTGTTCCTCCCACGTAGAATAGAACAGCATTCAGAGTCCTCCCCTGGCCGGCAAGGCCACGTCTGAGCAGGCCGTGAAGACTCTCCCTCATCCTTAATCTGTGCCCCCCGCCCCACCCCGGGTTAAGGACCCTCCTTGCCTCCCTTCGGACATGTCCACTTTATGCTCACCGTAAGGCCTTGGCACGTGCTGTTGAATCTGCCCAGAAAACTCTCTTTCATCCCCTCAGGTCTCCGTTTGAATGTTACTTCCTCAAAGAGGCTGACCTTGACTCTATAATCCACCCCCCATATCTGATAATCTAGCCTCTTACCTTGCTTGAAATCTCTTCTTGCTCCCCATCATAACCTGAAATTCTTGAAGATCTGTATAATAGCATGTAAGAGGGTGTGTGCATTTACTGCTTGTCCTCTCCACTAGAACCCATGCTCCCCCAAGTGCCTTGGTCCTGTGGCTGCATGCCCACGGTATGCAGCACACAGTAGGTGCTCAATAAATGTTTACGGCATGCATGCACAGCCCCGTGGATGCCAAGATGGGAAGAAGTGAGGGGCTCATAGTCCCAGGCTTTATCTGATGGGACTCAGCTTGGAAGGGAAGCAAGAATAATTAATAACTCACTCTTTGTGACAGTACGAAACACTCAGACGCCCAAGTTCTTTTTCATAAGACTTGTCCAAAATTGAGGTTCTGGTTTCTAAAGTCCTCTTTGAGCCTGGAGGGGAGAGTCACGCACTGAGACGGCCACCCTCCTCCCAGGGACTAGATGGACCTTCTCTACCTCTCTCTCCCCTGCCTCTTTGCTAAACAGGCGAGAACCACTTCCTCTCTGCCTTGCTGATTGGTTAAAGAGTCAGCGCCCCACCCAAGCTGAGCCAATTACAAGCCTTCGCTCCCAGGCCAAGGGCGGCCAGGAGCCCCCCATTCCACGGCCCCACCCCCCCCCCCCCCCCCCCCCCCCCCCCCCCCCCCCCCCCCCCCCCTCCCCCCCCCCCCCCACCCCCCGCCAGGGATTTTCCAACAGGAACTAGAGAGAAAAACTTGCTGTCCAGTCACAAAGCTGTTGAGGTTGCAAGACTGGGAACTACCATTCGTAGAACTTGCAACTTCATAGCAACCGCCACGAGAAGAGACTCAGGGACAGGAAGGAATGGCGGAGATGGAGACACAGAGAATGTCTGGCCAGTTGGTTCCATTCTTGCTCTCTCCCTTACCTATAGTCCTGAACCACTAAATCACCAACCCAACCCCCTCTCCCCTTTCTGCCTGAGCCTAGCTCAAGCTTTTTGAAGGTTGTGGTGTTTGTTTGTTTGTATTTTAAATCAACCCACAGTGCCCTGATGAGTATATTTTTATTTAAGCTGCTTACTTAATTACTCCGAAATAAACACATGTCCTTGAAAAGTTCAGACTCCGCAGGAGATTAGATGATGAAAAGGGGTCCTCCTCCCTGTCCCCCACTCCCTCCTGTGCCTCAGCACCCCCCCCCATTCCCTGGAGGTAACAGGCAACCACTTGTTAAACTGATTATCCTTCTTACTGTCATCTGACCAACTTCTGGCAAGCATTTTGAAAAGCAGCAGAAAATCCTTTGTAATTTTGATTTATCTGATTGTAATATATATTCCTCTTGTAGATTTTCAAACAATAGGTTATTCAACCATTTATTTCAGTCAGCTTTGTCTGCATTAGTAAATGTTTTGACATTAGCCATTTATTTCAGAGATGAATGATTCATTTCGGTATTTCTCAACAACATAAAATAATACTCTGGGTGAGGGCATTGCTGGCTTTTTGGCAGGGACTGAGTTATTCCTTTTCACATTCCTTATTCCGATCGTGGTGCTTTGCGCAGAGTAGGCTCACGGTATGGGTCGGAACGGATGAGGAATTTGGTGAAAAGAAGCCCAGGATGGAAGCGGAAAGAATGAAACTTTATTGAGTGCTTTCACGTACCATGGACTTGGCCTGCTTTCTCTTCCTTAGTTGTGGCTGTAACTCTGAGGAGCTCTGCTTTCTCCTTCCTTCCCCAGCTGATTCTTTTTTTTTTTTTTTTTGTTTCATTCCATGTCTCTCCCACAAATCCATTTTGCCTAGGTTAACGGGAGCTGGTTTCTGTTGCTTGCAACTCTGGAACCCTGATAGAGAAATTGGCGCCTGGAACTTAGAGTATAATGGGCTGGGCCAGAAGAAACAGACAGACAGCATTTGCAAGTGAGGAGAATGAAGGTACAGACCTACCAAGTGCTTTGCTTCCGGCCACAGAGCTAGGGAGTGGCCAAGCAGGAATGAACACAGAGCCTGTCAGGGTACAAAAGTTTTAATTTTTCCAACCACTCTGCTGCCAGGTGCCAAGGAACAAATTATTTCCGGAGGCCAAAAAAAGCATGACCGAACTTGTGTGGTTCTCACCAAGAAGTCGGTCTGCATGTGTTTTGCAGAAGATGGTTTCTTTCAGAAGTCTGTAGGCTTTGTCCTTGGAGAAGTTTCTAGATTTTTGCTGATGCAATGGCCTGTCTTGGACGCTTAGAAAACAATGTTTAGAGGAAACAAATCATAAAAGAAGATTTCAGATGCTATCCTCTTCTTGGTCTTTTATATCTCTACATGGTTCATATGTGCCCCAGTCCTCTTCTGCTGCTGTTGCTACATAGCTAAAAAGAGAAGAAGAGGGACCTACCATCTATGGTGAATATTGTTCATTTCTTGGTTTAAGGTATGATTCTTTATCTCACACTATACACAAAGTGGTCAAAAGCAGAGGCTCCAGAGTCAGATTTCCTGGGCTTGTATCTCAGGTCTTCTGCTTATCTTGCAGCTTTGTTGTATCTGATCTATTACTGTCTCTGTGCCTCTGTTTTCTCATCTGTACAATGGGTATAATCATAAAACCTCGTGTTTCTTGGCACTGTTGTAAGGATTTAAAAGTTAACAGATGTAAAACATCTAGACCAGGGCCTGGCACAGAGTAGATGCTGTGTTTGCTGCTAATATTCTTCCTGAACTTATTACTTGAATTTTTAATTACATTTTTAGTTTTGAGGTCCTCAGGAACTGGAGCAGACAAATTTGAATTCTGCAAGTACACGTGCGTCAGTTTCCCAGTTCAGAACGGTGGCTCAAAGTCTGTGATTAAGGCATAGGTCTCCACTTAACAAGTGACTGGTGGCAATGGGAGTATAAATAGAATCCTCCTTCATGGATATTCTAATTATTCCTTCCTCTTTGACACGTTTCCTTGTTTAGCTGCATAACATTAAGCAATACTCATACAGTTGGAGAAAGGGCAATTTAGAAAGATCAGACCCAATGATCTTAAAGCCGTGATGTATGGTTCAGTGAAAGTATAAGTAGGTCAAATACCTCTAACAGAATTAGCTGAAATTATGCAAGCTATTATATTGGATACTACCGTTTGAACATTTTGTATAAACTGCAGTAATACACATTCGTCTTTATAGGATGAATCAAGACTTAAAACTAATTCTGGTGAATTAAGAATTGTATTTTCCAGGAATTAACTACCACCATTTGACTGCAGCTGTAAAAATTTTATTAGGCAATACATCTGACCTCAAATTGGAAATTTGTGTTGGAACCAGTTTAGGAAATAATTATTGCGTGTTGTTAATTTTATATTTGCCTAATAAAACACAGCAGGAGCAACAGGGTTGGTTAAATGTAACCAAAGAAAGCCCTTGGACATGCTTTAAACCAGTGTTCTCAACCTTGCTGGATTGCGGATTAGGAATGTGTACGTCTTTTTTTTTTTTTTTTTTAAGATTTTATTTAGTTATTTGACAAAGAGATAGAGAGTGCAGATAGGCAGAGAGGCAGGCAGAGGGAGAGAGAGAAGCAGGCTCCTTGCTGAGCGGGGAGCCCGATGAGGGACTCTATCCCAGGACCCTGGGATCATGACCTGAGACGAAGGCAGACGCTTAACTAACTGAGCCACCCGGGCACCCCACAAATGTGTATGTCTGATGAACACTGGTTGATGCTGAAGTTGTGGAATTAATAGTTCCTGGTTATCAGACAGTGAAAGAGAAGTATATTGGTATTTCTGTACCGTCTGCGGCAGCCACTACGAAGTGTCACCGTGTGCATGCCTCACACTGTTTGCTTTGGTACAGTTTAACTTCCTCACATACCTGCAGCTTCACAGGAACACACACCTATACACACACACATGTTGATATTGACATTTGACCTACGCACTTGTTCCTGTTTGTCGAGTTGGCACTGTGAAGAGTATTAGCAGAGAAAGACCAACATGTCTCGGAAGCAAATGCATGTGTCTTTGTTATTGCTGTCAGGGTGCTTGCTGTTGGTGTTGAGAGAGGGCTAATTATTTCAGAACTCTGAGTGGCTATCACGCTTCCTTCTGCCAGTATCATCTTCTAGGATCTTCCAGTAGCATCTAGTACCTTCTATTATCGTCTAGTTTCATCTCAAAGACATAACTTGAAGCTATAAACGGAGACACTAGCAACTTGCTAGTGGTTGCCGAGGGTCAGTGGTATCCAAAAGTTGGGATACAACTTGCCTTTTGGATGGGACATCCAATAACAGATCCCACAATGAGAGAGTTACTACCTTAACAGTCATCTCAAGGTCCTTCTGGTTGTGTCAATCAGGGTATCTCAATTTGCTGGTAAGATGTCCTTGACACTTTTTAAACACTGTTCACCTCCATTTATTATTATTATTATTATTATTATTATTATTATTTTTAACCAAAGAGCGAGGAGGATTCAGGCTCGGAGCCTTGGCAGGCTTAGTGGTTGCCCAAAGAATAATGATATCAAATTCTCTGCTCTGCTCTGCTTTTTTGTTATGGTTGTATTTGATTTAGAGGAGGTGAACATGGTTTTTCATTTGTTTTTAAGATTTTATGTGTTTGCTTATTAATTTATTTTAGAAAGAGAGAGCGCAGGAGTGGGGAGAGGGGCAGAGAGGAAGGGAGAAGGAAAGGAAGAGACTCTGTGTAGAGTGTGGAGCCCGACTCGGGACTTGATCTAATGACCCTGAGATCATGACCTGAGCTGAAACCAAGAGTCAAATGGTTAACCAACTGAGCCACCCAGGAGTCCCTGGCTTTTCATTTAGATGATACTGGTTGACTATCTACTTTGAAAAGAATTTGACATAAAATGAATTAATTGATTTTAAGAGAAAATACAAGGTAAACATTTATATGAATCATTCTCAGATAAGGCAAAATCAAGAAGGTTGTTTGAAAGGCATAGGTGCCATGCTCAAAAGAATTTCAGCTGAAAAAAGGTAAATGAAATGTCTAGTTATGGAGACATGGGCAGGATTGGGGGAACCAAGAAGGAATGGGGTGCATCCAGGACCAGCAACTGTGGGAACCCATTAGCCTCTCAGGGCCGAATGGTGAGGGAAAGGAAAGGTTTCTCCAGGGCCAAGTAAGATAGCTACCCCAATGGGAAGTAGGGAAATCTTTCCCCATCCTGATGATGTCTTGTAGCAGCCCAACCCAATGGGAAGCCAAGGTGAAGGGAGAGGCGGAAAGATTTGGTCCTCAGAAGTCAGGCTCCCAGGACAAGGAGCAGATTGGAGAAGGGTTGAAAGGGCATCAGGTGGGGGTGTTGGTGGATGGAGAAGAGCCAGGAGGGCCATACTTTAAAGACTGAATTCAGGAGATACTGCCAGGGGTATAAAAAGGGGAAATGGAGATTTGGGGGTAAAGAAATGGATTTTTTGAGGTCTTACCCTACATTTGCCATGGGTCTAATAACCTTGATCTGCTTCATTTCATTCTTTATTTCATTGGTAGACAGACAAGATAAAGGAAAACCACTTCTAAAATTCGTAACATCACAAGAGTACAAAGCAAAGTGATCAGTCATTAGCAGAAGAAGGTTTAGTTTAAAAGCCTGTGTGAGGTAAAGCACACCAGTTGAGAAAAACAACTTAGGAGCCCAGCCAGCTGGGGTTCAAATCCCAGCTCCTTCATGTACTAGCTCTGCAATGGGGCAAATCACGTAATCTTTCTGTGCTTCCTTTCCCTCATCTACAAAGGACCAGCGCCTACTTCTCAGGGATTCTGTGAGGACTGAGTGGGTTCATACAGATAAAGCTCTTTGAACAACCGCTGATGCATAGTAAACATTCAATAGGTATTTTTGTTTGTTTGTTTCAGTTTGTTTTTGTTTGTTTGTTTGTTTGTTTTGGTAACATGTTACTGCAATTCGTGTTTTTTTGTTTTTTGTTTTTGAGATTTTAATTTATTTGAGAGAGAGAGAAAGCACAGAGGGAGAGGAAGAAGAGACTCCCGACTGAGCAGAGAGCCTGATGCCGGGCTCAATCCCAGGACCCTGAGATCGTGACCTGAGCCGAAGGCAGACACTCCGCTGACTGAGCTAAGCTACCCAGGTGCCCCACTGTAATTCTGTTTTGTTTCTCTTTTATTTTACAGAGATGATATCCATTCTCTTGTTGGGACATCAGTAGCAATAACTACTAATTCTGAGGTATAAAAAAATCATAATAAATAGGGTAAGATCTTTCCTCCTGGTGTTTTTTTTTTTTTTTAAGATTTTATTTATTTATTTGACAGACAGAGATCACAAGTAGGCAGAGAAGCAGGCAGAGAGAGAGGAGGAAGCAGGCTCCCTGCTGAGCAGAGAGCCCGATGCAGGGCTCGATCCCAAGACCCTGGGATCCTGACCTGAGCTGAAGGGAGGGGCTTTAACCCACTGAGCCACCCAGGCGTCCTCCTCCTACTGTTTCTTAAGCTCAGTAACACTTCAGTAGAAGAGAAGGCACAATAATTCAGTCAGCAAGACCCTGGTTAACACAATAATATCTGCTGAAATATTTTCTAAGATGGACCCATCCCCGTAGATGACCTAGTGAGTAGAACAGTGGCCATAGTTTAACCTTTTTTAGAGACTGAATGCTTAGTGACCTGAGACGTATCAGCCTTCCAGACTGTGGATCAAAAATGGGCGTGAGACTGAATATCCAGACATTAATTTTCGAGGATTTTTCCTTAATCTGCCCTACCTTATTTTATTGTCACTTCCTTCTTTCTGGTAAGAGAACAAAGTGCCCTGGAAGGTTAAGCTTATCCCCACCCAAGGATACCATAAGTGGTTAAAAATTCTTCATTTAGTTTGTGTGTATGTTGGGGGACTGGATGAGGCATGTCTCCTGCTCTTGAGGACAGTATGATTTTAATGGTGGGGGGAGGGGGGATGAGGCCTGATCCAGGTCAGAAGATTCTGTCGTCAGCACTGCTGGTCAAAAGGCACAGGGGGATTCCTGGAGACACAATTTCCCTTTCTGTTGAAGCTGGAAGGTCAGTTGGTTGGACCCGAGAGCACTTTAAGAAGTGACTTGTTTCTAATCTAGATTCAAGGGGAAACTTTTGAGAATTTTGGGATTTTGAGAACTGGAGATGGATGAGAGGAGACATTTATTAGAGAAATAATTCTCCAAGTGAAGTCTTTTGAAGTGAGGAAATGACTTACAGGATCCCAAAATAGCAACCATCAAGTTTGGCAACCACGTGTTTTGCACACCCGAGGAGGCTCTTGATGTCTTTGTTTATGGAGTAGATCAGCAGATGGGGCTCAGTAGTGAGAAAGAGGTCAGAAACTGCGATGGGGGTCAGATTATAAGGAGTTGAAGGCCAAGCTAAAGGACGTGAATACCAGATTATGAGGTGATTTTTAGACTTTTAATCATGCAGTGAAAAGGTATAGAGCCTTTTCAGTGTCCCAGCTCTTGAAATGAAGGGGTGGGTGTTACGGCCTTGTCTTTACAGGGCTCATGATGGGACAGGCAAGATGCTGATTGCTGCAGTGTGGTGAAGGCCAAGGCAGAGGGCCTAGGGAACCGAGGAGAAGGCACCTAGCTCATGATAGTTTGGGTAGGCTTCTGAAGGAGGGGGTCCCTGGCTGAGACGTAGGGAAGGGCAGTTGTCGATTCAGCAAAGGAAGGCAGGGAAAAAGTGCTGCGGGCAGAAGTGGGGTGTGCAAACATCCATAGGTAAGAAGATGTGACCATTAGGAAATAAAGTGCTTCCTCCAAAGATGTGCTAGTTGTGGAGATGTAGGGAGCAAGGCACAGAAAGCCACTCAAGCTGGTGGAAATAAAAACATGGAGTTGGAAGGATACTAAGGTGTCCTGCAATCCAAAGACAATACAGACAGGTTTCAAGGGATTTGTTGACTATTGAGAGCCAGAGTCAATTGTCTTCACCTCTTCCCCACGAGCACATAATTTCTTATCTCTGCTTTTTCTTGCCTGATCTATTTCTGTCTCTCCCCCTTCCTCTTTGACATCCACTGACTCCACATGGCTACCAGCCACAACACTCTGTAACCTGCACAACCCTAGCTAACTCAGCCTCTTGGTACATATACCCAGGAAGGTATAGGAAGATCAACCCCCTCTCCTTGATTTAGGCAGAATTCTTGGCACCAGACTATGTCATAGAACTGTCAAGAGATTTATTGCTTTTGGGTCAGAACTTCTGGTCCAATCAGCTCTGGCTTGGGGAATAAGGTCACACAGTCTGTACCCACTCAACTGGAGCGATGGGTCTTCACCCCCAAATCCAAACAGGTCCAGGGTGCCACAAAAGCATAAGCTGTAGAGAAATTCAGGGATGAGTTGGTTAGTAGTTTGAATGAAGAGGCAGTCCTGGTGCTGACAACATGGTACCCTGGAAGAGCCCGCCCCCTCCCCCCTCCCCACCACCCCAATCTGATCTAAGTGTAATGACCTGAGAGCCACTTTCTTGATTGACATTCTTGGCAAGATCGACTCATTCTGGGGCCACACTGTTAATTTCATTTGGAACGGCAAAGAAATAAATAATTCAATTAGGCATTTTTCTGCTATACCTATAGAGAGAACTAAGTGATAGGAATCTCTCCATCAAATTGTCAGTTTTATCTTAAGCACTCAGGGACAGAAAATGGTGGCAAATAACAATTTGTGATTGAGAGAAAGTATAAAGTGCAACCCTCCAGTCAGAATGCTAATTCTCAGGATTTTGTGTTTATCTTGATGGCTATGCTTCCTTTATTTTATTAAAAGTTTAAGACTTGGTCTGATTAAAATATACTAAGACGCTAAGAAAAAAAAAATCCTTCCCCCCCAATATTAAAATTTATTTCCCAGGAGAGAAAATAAATTTCCATGAAAGGAATAGACAGTCATTTTCTGAATAACCATGTCTTTTTCTTGCAAAGAATGTGCTTTCAGGCAAATACATTTGTGTGCCTCTCGAGGTACGTGATGTCTGCTGCTGTAAGACAATAGCAATTAAAAAATTAAACAATTAAAAAGGAAAAAGTTTGTCATCAATTTTAATGTTATGTTACGTGAATTAATATTTCTTCTTATAATGCAATATTCTGCAATTTACCATGCAGGCATAGTCTTTGCTTCCGCATTGTAGATAATTAGTTTACATTACTCTACAGAAATGAATTGTCGCTGGTGATCTCAAGTGCCTACTAACAAATCATTCCTGGTGGAGGGTTCATTAAGATTCTACTCGGGTCTTAACTACAGCAGTATATGATATTGTTCTTAAATGTTAACTATCAGGCTAATTTAGAAACAAAACCAAACCAAAAACTAGATTCCTAGTCCAAGAAGGAAAGGATCCTACTCTTGGAACAAATCAACACTCTGTCCGCTAACTTCCCAAAAAGAATTTATGTTCTCAAGTGTAATTTTCATTATCAGTTTTTCCATCCTCCACTCACCCACCCACAACCCAGCCACTAAACAAACCAGACAGGACAGTGAAGAGAGGTTTAGGACTCCCCCGGGCTGTGAATGAGACAAAATTACTCTTGAGTCTTTGTGTGCTTCTCCTCTGAAACCTGATCTCACTATAAAATACTCATGGAAAAGAAAACTGACCTTAAGATCCAATTCAGAGTCCCAGTATTTGTCATGTGTGTGAGCGCCATAGTACAGATCAATTTCATCATGGGAAGGAGGAGATTTCATTGTTGGATCACGTCTGGTGAGCCAGTTGCAGAGCTGACCTGTCTCACTTCTGTCCTCAAGGGCAATATAGAGAAAACAGCCTGGGCACGTGGAGAACTCCGCAGGAGCTATGATGTGGCCTCTAAAAGGTTCTCCTCTGTGAGTTTTAGAGAGAAGTCGATAATTTCTGAGAATTTGATTCATTGTCATCTAGAGATTCTTAAGAACGTGAGCATACTCCGGAAAGCTTCAGAAAAATATCAGTCCAGCTTGCCAAGGGTTGCAAACCTGTGACCAGAACGACAAGCATTTACTGACTATTATGGACCCCACAACTGTGGGCTCTCGGCTAGAACTACCAAGAAGGAGCAATGTGGCCTCTGCATTTGAGGGATTTATAGTCTAGTTGGAGAAAACATGGGGAGCAGAGGACAAGAGGAAATAAAATAAGATGGTATAATTATTGATTGTTGATTAGTTTAGCATTTCCCAAAGTTCTGGTGGCACTCAAGCAATTTTAGGAGGTACATGTACACAGCATTAATTCATGAATTGACTATCCCTTCTCAGTTTTTCCGTAATGACAAGAGAAAGTCTAAGTTTGGCACCCATATCCCTTCATTACTTTGCTAAGTCTTGCCAGCTTCCCTTTTAACATGAAAAAGGCAAGTTTCAGAGCACAACCTTCGATACAAGCTTAGCTAGCATTTAATAACCCTATTTTTGTGTCTCTTTATTTACATTCTATTTATACCAAGTACCACTGGTTTTCAGTTTACACTTATGAAATACAATTTTCTTTTAAAATAAGCTGTTTAAGACCAGTAGTGTTTCTACTTAAAGAAACTTACTAAATAATTAGTAGCCTATATGGTAGGTGGTTATAGAAAAAAAAAAAAGTGAAGGTTATATATACAGGACTGAAGTTTGGAAAAGTCAGGGTTATTGGAATCAAGCATTAAACCCAGATGGCTGATGACCATCAGGGACAGGTCAAAGGAAGGGCATAGAAGAGTGGGGTGACAGGAAAACGAGTTGAAGCATCCAGCCTGCAAGAGAGACAGCATGGCCCCAATTGACCTTGTGGCCTATAGCAGTGAAGGCAAAAATCCTAGGCAGTAAGTCTGAGGATACATGAGCACCTCACAGAGCCACTTCAGAGCCCCAACACCTGCCCCCCATCTCCCACAGGGTAAACAAGACCCAAGACATTCATACCATCCTTTTAGCTAGAGCTCAGAGACAAGAACACACTATTTCCCTAAGCTCCTGCAGAAGACTAGAGATACCTCTGACCGGCAATCGTGGTGATGTGCTGATTGGCCAGCTAGAGGCACATGTCTACCGCATAGCCTGGGATATGGGTCCACATGATTGGCAGCCTCAGTAGATGTGCTCTTGAGAAAAAGATGCTGAGCAGAAGGTAACCACTAGCCACCACAAATGGGTTAGATTTCAAGAGTTGGGCAGAGAGAAGGGCCAACAAAATCTCTTCTTAGTGCTTACTTTTGGCTCCCATCACGGATTAGCACCCACTGCCCACCTTCATCACAGTGCTCAGAACCCTCATTCTCCCCTGAGTCCATGAGAGTTTTCCCCCAGCAGCATTTTGAGCTTAACCAAACAGCTAAGAAGTATAGGGTACTCTGTTCCGGTGCCAAGTGGCACATCATGAAGAGATGAGGAGTTGTCCTGCCATGTGATTAACACATTTGAGCCCCCAAATTATAGGGTTTGTTGACATATATCTGAAATGGGAGTTTGCTTTCCAAGAAGAGTGAATCTTACCAAAAAGTTCTTTGGTTTCTGCTGGACACCTCGATAGATTTGGGACTGCCCACAGTAGACCTCTTGGATCTGAGTGTTTGGTTCACTTTTGTCTCCCTAACATCTCCCTCTAAGTGAACACTAAATATCGATTATTGAAAGACTTGTGTCATCTGGGCTGAGGGACCGGAACCCCAAATATAGGTATTAATTCTAAGATGGGAAGCAGCCAGTCGCCCGTGGGTCCTTACAAAGTTCTGCAATGACCAGATACTCAGGCCAGGACAAAGGATTATCTGGGGCTTGAATCCCAGGAGCTCACAACCGCATTACACCCCAGAACCCAATCCCTCTTGTTAACTGTGCCTTTTGGAAACCCCATTTCCCACCCTGGGGACTAGGAAAGTGGCTGAATTTGGGTGAGACCTCACTTCCTTCTTGGGGAGCAATTCTGGCTCAGGCCCCACTACTCATCATATCCCATCCGCTTAAGGGGGTTACTGGTCAAATCGGCATTTGGGGATTTGCTGGGGACACTCACCGCCGGACTCTGTGGGAAGTGGGTCTGGCTTGCCCTCAGCTTCCCAGCCGCTGTCCATTTGTGGGGTGGGATAACAGGGGTTGCCATCACCAGGGCACACCCGCTGGAAAGTGCTGCACCCACCCCTGCCTGCTTCAAGCCTAATCGTTTTGCCTCACTTGGGTTAAGAGCACAAAGTTGAATCCAGCAAGGATTCCATTTAATCTCATTTCCTCCTCCCTTTGATCTTTTCATTTCCTATTTCACTTCCTCTGACAATTTCCTCCTTCCATTCCCAGAACAAACAACTCTCACCATGGCACGTGGCCATTTCAATCATTTCCCAGACACCAAGCTCCTCATTTGGCTGCTGTTCACCATGGCACGGCGGGTGATCCGATAGATGTCAGGGGCAGGCTGTGAAGATGCAGGGGTGGGGGTACCCCACTCGGTATCCTGTGCACCCTCATGCCTGAAGCATGGGTGCAGCTGGGGATATCCATCTGTGAAGTCCTGGGGTCCCCCAAAAGGGAGGTAGCACAATTAACAACCACGAAGGAGGACATCTTACAATGAGCAATGGTAGATTTCGACAGAGGGAGGCATCAGAGGCAATGAAGTCATGATTTTGGCCACTTGTGTTTTCCTCTCCCAACCAAGCTCATAAGTGGGAACCAAATTCTCCATTTAAAAAAAAAAAAAAATTCAAGGTGCGAGATGTTCTAGAAACTTCTATGTTTCTCTCTTGATATCTGAGTCTCAATGTGAAATGGTTCCTGAACTAATCATATTAGTAAAACTGGCAAGATTAAAAGAGCCATAAACATACACACTTAGTGTTTCAACATCCATTAAAATGTATACTGCATCCTCCTAGAATATTTAATAGGCTTATATGATGACTGAACGTGAATTCATTCATCTCAGTCAAGTCGGGTTATTAAGATACACACGCTAAGTGATTTGTCCTGTGTTTACCCTGTGCTGGGAAAATGGTATCTGATTTTGAAAAAAAAAAAAAAAAATCAGAGCCATTCTTTGTTGGAAGAAATGGGAGTCAGGACCCTACCCCACCCCCAGTTTCTATGCCTGTTTTACGCCCAAGCAAACTGCTCAGCCCCTGTGGGACTCAGTTGTCCATCTTAGAGATTGGGACGTTTGCCCAAATGATCTCTGATGTTTCTTTAAATGTGGCAGGTGGGTAGAGGTTATGAGTGTGGGCTCTGGCATCCAACCAGGGTTCAAATCCTGTCTCTACTACTCAGTTTTCCCATCTGTAAGATGGGGATAATAAAAGAAGGCTAAAAGGAGGTAATCCATGCAAATCACAGCAGGTGCTGAGTGCTCAATAAATGTCAGTGACCCTTAGAACTTAATGTGTACGTTTACTGCGCACTTGGACGCATGGCTTTCATTCTTGAAGTTAAGAATATAGAACTATAGATACGATATTTAATCTAAGCCTCCTGCAATCTGGCAAGGTGGATGGAGTTAACCTTGTTTTGCAGATAAGAAACGGAAACCCAGAGGAGTTAACTAACTTGCCCAGTGTGACACAATTATTAAGAGACAAAGCTAGGATTTAAACTCAGATCCAGATTGATGCTGTTCTGCACTCTCCTACCACCCACTCTGTTTACCTACCCATCTCTTGGTTAATTTCTAGAATATTCAGCCTCCCCCAGAGAGTCTAAAGACAGCTGTGAGTATTCAATCTCTGGCCGTCAGCTTCTCCACCTTGGGAAAATAAAAAGAGCTGGACAGTCTCCTGATCGATCATGCTGGTCTCTGTGGAGTTCAGGACTGGAAAATCAAAGTCATCTTCTCAGCACCTGTGTTGTTCTCCTCCCTGATGGAAGCTTGGTCGGCCAAGAGCCGCTTTTGTTCATCATTTTCTGTTTCAATTTGCTGAGACTCAGACTCAATAGCATTACATCTCCAGCATTAATGTGTGCCCCGACCAACCGGAGCCAACAGGAAGACCGGCGTCACATCTGTATCTGGTTCAGGGTTTCTCAACTTTGGCACTATTGATGTTTAGGGCCCGACAACGCTGTGTTGTGGAGATCTGTCCTAAACATCTTGTAGAAGGTTTACAGGATCTGCCCTCTGCCTACCTGATACCAATAGCATCTCCTCTCTCTCTCCCCAGTGTGACAATCAAAAATGCCTCCAGACCTCGCCAAATATTCCCTGGGAAGCAAAATCACCCTTGGTTAAGAGCGACCGGGCTAGCTGAAGGATAAAAGACTTGAGGTTAAGGATGCTTTTCCTTTTACATTCTTCATGCTTTCTTCATCACGTGGCTTTTGGAGTTATTTTGGTTCTAGTAAGCAGTTGTTTTATCTGGCAACATCCTAGCAGGCAAAACCATTGACCATCTTGAGACGTTTTTGGTCTGAAGGCAAATTTGCCTGGACGGAAATAAATGTTTTTGTCTCAGTGGCTAGCAGAAGTGTTTTCTTTGGGACAGTTAAGGCAGCCATTTTCAAAATGGTCTCCCCAATTTTCAAAGGGGCCAGTGCCCTCTGCTGGAAAATTTGTCAGCATTGCCTCAGAGTAGGTTGGGACAAATGGTTTGAAAATTCGGAAAATAGCAGAAACACAAAAGAAAGGCCAATGAAACAATCCAATTAGCAGGAAATTTTGCAGTGGCTTCCTTTGTAATTGTCTCCACAAGCTTTCTGATTTCTCTGCAGAGTTGTTTGTAGTTGTTTTTTTTTTTTTTTTTTGATAGGCTAACCAAACCTTTCTTTCCATCCCTCCACATATACACCGCTCTATACACTATCAGTGATCATTATAATAACCACATTAACAAAATGTTACCGAATATTTACTGAACACCTACCATGGGTTAGGTCAGTGTGTCTGTCCTATACATTCTGCCTACATTGGCTTTCTCAATAGCTCTGACACACAGGGGTTATTATTACTGCCATTGCTCACCAAAGACTTGAGGAGGCCAAGTGAGCTGACCAAGATCACACAACTCAGAATGGTGGAGAAAAGCCTCCAATCCACAGCCTGTGGTTTTAACCCTGTGCTATGCTGCTGCATTCACTTATTCATCTTTTCTTTTTCATTCGATCCCAAAGTTCCCTTTTTAAATGTGACGCATTATTGATCCAAGAAAGCAGCGTATGGATGTCTGGTGTCATTTTGAATTTGCTCCCATTTTTTTAAAGCATATTTTTCACCTAATTATTCCTTTTAGCTTCTGAAATCCCAGGAATATAAGTTGCTTCCCTCCAACTGGGGACTCTAGATGCAGAATTCTAATAGAGAACTAGATTCTTACGCATTCAGGGGCTCATAGATCTCTCTAAAAATATTATATACGAATAGCATTCGTGTGCATCAGAATATATCAGAATATACCCAAGACACTGTAATTTATGGCCTTACTTATTACTTTAAAAGCCTGGGATTCGTGTAGAATATGGTTTAGTGGGTCAAACATTCCCTTTCCTCTCATTTATCAGGCTTTTGATCTCATGTCAGTCCTGAATGTTGGCACGCCTGGCCCGGAGCCGTGTGCTAGGAGATCACACACACAACAGACCCCCTTCCATTTTGAAAACTTTTGGGGGATGCCGGTGCTACAGCCCCGCCTGGGTAAGCAGAAGAGGTATTGAGTTCCAGCGCCCCCGCACCCCACCCCCACCCCCACCCCCACCCCCGCCCCGTCCTCACTGCCCCTTTGTCTATTATTATTTTATAGTTTTGTTCTGCATTCTTTCCATTCAACCTCCAGTCCATAGAAGCCTGTTTCTTTATTAGTTACATATGTCTGCACCCTTTTACCCCAGCAGGGAAAGACAAAATATTCTGGAGGGCTTGGAGGCCTGGGATGGACAGCTAATCCATCCCCACCTTGAACTAATCGACGGGCTGATGTGCTATTGTACCAGACCCTGTTCTGCGCACTGAGCGGCGGGGTTTCAATTTGTAGGAGCATAAACAGATACTAAAGTTGGAAGAACGGCTCGGTCATTTGTTAGCAGAGTTCAGATCAAATTATCACAGCGGTCCCCTGCTGACAGCCTGAACAATTACCTCCTTTTTTTCTTTCTTGGTCTTTAAATGTTTTCTGTTTCACTCAAGCCTCAGTAAATAGTTTACTTCTCGTGGGCTTCATTTATTGACACAGAGAAGCTTGATTTATTTAATTTTGTTTCTCTGCTGCCTTCCCAGAAAGCAGTGGTCATGTTTTGTTGAAATCTGCCCCCACCACCACCTCCGAATGATAAGTTTATCGCAGTAGGCTGAGGAAGCGGTTTAATGATGTGACTATAAATTATCTGGCTTTTTAATGAGAAGTTTAGAAGCCCGAATGCGAAAGCCAATTTTTAAACGCCTCAAATCAGAACCCAGCATCTGTTGCTCAAAAAAGGTTGAGCTCCAGAGTCGGAAACCGGTATGAGGAGAGAGGGCTGAGTCTCTGGGATCGGAATCCATAATTGGATTATTCAAAACCCAGGAATTTGATTATTCTTTGAAAGAAAACGGAGTACATTGTGTCCGCTGTCTCAGTCCCCTCTCTCAGCACAGATTCATTGATGTTCTGCGTGAGTTCCCCAGAATTAGTTCCAACATTTGTTTTCACTCTTTCCCCTTCCCCCCGTCTCAACCCTTGACTTTCGCTCTTCCATAGTTACATTTGTCTGCTTCTTACAGTCCTACTGGGACGGATTTATCATCATTTGCTAACATATCTGTCTCAAAATCTCAGCTTTGATCAGCTTGTATTTTATAACTTACATCTGTTCTACATTTAACCTTTTGTAATGCTGTTTTTCAAAAATATTACCTGATCTAACAAAAGAATCGTACCAGAGCAGGAGCTCTGGAGTATAGATTTAAACACACACACACACACACACACACACACACACACACCACGTACCTGCCTACAGGACCATAGTTTTATTGTTCCTCCACACTTTCCTTTCCATGAAATATGTAAATCCATCATTTCCCTCCAGCTCACAACAGGACCTCTGTGGATTCCAGGAGCTTCATGTTCCCCATCTGCTCTTGGCCCATCATCTTGACCTTTCCGGTGCCTAGAGTTCATGCCAGGGCTTGGGGCCGTGAGCGGGGTGCTTTTGCTGAGGCCCCGTGGCTGGGACTGGAGCTGGCCTTCCTGACCCTTTGGTCTGGCCCTGGAGGGTAGCCAGTGGCCTTCGATGACCTCAGGGGAGCTCCTTTGCAGCTCCAGTGGTGTCCTTTCCAGGAGGTTCTGCCTTCCAAGAGGTTGACTTCAATTTCATTTGCTAATTGTATTTTAATAAATTTAATTTATTTTTATAAATGAATTCTGAAATACTTAAGACATCCCCCAAAATATAAAAAAAAGATCATATAGTGAGCATTCATATACCCACCACCCAGCTTAAGAAATGTAATATTACAGGAACACCTGGGTGGCTCAGTTGGTTAAGCACCTGAGCCTCGATTTCGGCTCAGGTCATGATCTCAGGGTCGTGAGATCGAGACCCATGGCGTGGGGCCCAGCATGAAGCCGGCTTAAGAGTCTCTTTCTTCTCTCCCTCTGCCCTTCTCCAACCCCCAAGCCCTGCTCACTTGTTCTCTTTCTCTCTCTAAATATATATATACATATTACATATATATACTATCAGAAATACAGTAGACCCCCTCCAAGTCTCTCCTCTCTCGCATTACATCCTCCCCACCCTTCCTCAGAGAGAACGGCTGATCTGTATTGAGGCTGCTGCTCATTTCCAAGTATTTCTTTATACTTGAACTACTTGTATATGTTCCTCTCCGCAAGGTTTTTTTATGTTCTTCTGCCATATGCTTTCTTCATCCATGTTGATATGTATGGTGCTAAGCTGTCATTTTCATTGCCATAGAATGTTCCATCTGGGTCTGGACATTTACATTATTTTCTACTTTCTTGCTATCAAGAGTAATGTTTTATGAAAAAAATTTTTTTTTAAACAGAGGGAGAGAGAGGAGGTGGGGAGAGGGGCAAAGGCAGAGGGAGAGAGAGAGAATCTTAAGCAGGCTCCACACCTGGTGCAGAGCCCAGTGTGGGGCTCCGTCTCACAACCCTGAGATCATGACCCGAACGCGAAATCCTTAGTCAGAAGCCCAACTAACTGAGCCACCCAGGTGCCCTTGAAAATGCTTTAAAAAAAAAAAAGATTTTATTTATTTATTTGAGAGAGAGATAGAGAGAAGGAGTGTGCACGTGCATGGGAGTTGGGAGGGGCATTGAGAGGGAGTTGAGAGGGAGATAGAGGGGGTCTCAAGCCGACTCCGTGAGAGCACTGAGCACAGAGCCCTACGTGGGGCTGAATCTCACGGCCCCCAAGATCGTGACCTGAGCTGAAACCAAGAGCTGCTCACTTAACTGACTGAGCCGCCCAGATGCCATGTCCTGAAAATTCTTACAAGGGCACATGTGTGGTACGTTCCCTAGGGGGCATGCCTGGCGGGGAAGAGGTAATGACTCTTGGGATAGGCACTACTCTAGTTTACTGATTATTGCCAACTATTTCCTGCCACAGTGGTGCCATTTTTACACTGTCGCCAATGCTTAGTACTGTCGGCTGTTTTTCATTGTTGCCGGCTGATGGGAACATAATGGTAGCACAGAGTGGTTGAAACTGTAGGAAGCAGTGTTCTTATCACAGTGCCTACCGAACACATATTCATTATTCTATGAATGGTAGGTATTTTCCTTATGATTAATCTTGTGATTATCCCCATTTTATAGACGAGGGACCAGGATCTGGAAACACACTGGTTCTAAGGAGATGGACCCAAAGTGACATAAGCAGTGGAGGTGATTGTGGTGGCGGGTAGCCTGTGACCTATAACTGAGCGGCTGGAATCGGCACCACGTGGAAAGACTGGCAGGTAGGTCAGGCTGCCATCTTGAACAATGCCTGCCATCTTCTGAATTACTTTTACAACTACTCTGGGTCTAGACTAACACAGGAATGTGGAGATCAAAGATTGGACTCTCTTTTTTGGCTCATGGACTAGGAAGAGGACAGCTGGCCGTTGGCTCATCTCCGTGATGGAGTACATACCACACCAGGAGCAGGGGTCTCCATACAACTCTGTAAAGTACCCCTTCCCACCCTTAAGTGAGAAGAGGGCATATTTGGGGGATACATAGGAATTGTCCTGAGGATTGATGATGAAGATAAGGAGGAAGAAGAGAAAGACAGAAGAGGCTACATTTTTGTTAGTTTGTTTTTGCTACCATGCATTTTGCTTCTTCTATATGCCAAGCACCATGTGGACATCTTGCCCATACTCTCTGTATCTTTAGAGCTCCTGATAACTCTGTTAGGGTGACAGTATGAGCTAAGGAACATCAATAAGCAGACTCAGGGACAGCCTGGTTTTGGGGGGGGAAGAGAGTCAGGACATCCCAGTGTTTATCTAAGTGTCTCTGTGCCCTAATCCCTCTTCTTTTGTTCAATTGCTGGATTAATTTTATTCTAAAAAGAGTTATCCGTGCACTCTATAAACTAATCCTGTTTGTCCCGGGGTCCCCAGGACAAAAATGATTTTGCCATAAACTTAAAGTCTCATTTCTGGGTTCCCTGTCTTCTTTAAGGGCCCGTCCCTATGGAGTCCGGTGGCCTTAGTGCTTTGGGCTAAAGAAAGGAGACTTGAGGCACACTACCACCACTCTGAGGTTGAGATAGGACCATACACCTTTTTCTCTTTTGATTTCCAGAAGACATGGGAATGGCTAAGGTCACCAAGCATACCTCTTGATGGGGGAGAAATAAATATCTTTTTTTTTTTTTTTTTTGGTTTGGTTTTGTTGTGCCAAATTCTACCCTTTGAAAAACACAGAAGCCCATTAAAGATTAAGACTACAAACAAGCTTGAAATACATCTTAACAGTGTTCAGAAAGGTCCCAGGTGTAGGCGGGTCAAAGTGATATCTTGTTCTCCTAAATATTTCAACAGATAGACAAACTTTTGATTGCGCTATCTGTTCAAAAAATGACTTTGAACTTTCCGCCAAGCCACCCACTTGGTCTTTCTCAAATCCACAGAGGGCCAGGGGCAGATAAGGGGCCTGAGTGGTCCCGGACGGCTGGGGCCTTTCATCTTGCCTGGGCTGTGTACACGAGCCGTTTGCTTAGCTTGGCTCTGCTATCCTGAGGACCTTTTAAAAACCCTCCCATTTATTAGGATCTAACACCCAGTCTGTAAATAAGCCCGGAGAAAATGTAGATTTCAATGGCAGTGGGAGTACAGTTTACTTTCAGGCTGGCTAGTTTCTCCCTCTTGCTCATTATTTCTCTGGATTTCCTCCACCCTCTTCTTCCCTCTCTTCATTTCTCCTCCTCTTCCCGCCCTTCCCTTCCCTGCCTCCTTTCCTTTCCTTCAGCCCGTTGTGGATGACAAAATAAAGATGGAATCCATGGGCCATATTTCTGATGGATGCTTCTTAAGTTCAGGGACCAAGAAATAGTAAAGCGTGTTTAGAACACAGACACAGAACCAGACTGCCTGGGTTTGACTTCTGGTGGTGTGCATCTGAGCTGTGTGACCTCAGGCCATCTGTGGAACCCCTCTGTACCCATTTTGTCATCAGTATGATAGGGATATCTGTGCTATCCCAGCACAGTGCTATCCCATGGAGTTGCTATGGGAATTAAGTGAGCCTTACATACATAAAAGACTTAGATGGCACGTGGCATGAAGTCTTGGCCAGCACTATGATTATTTGTATTATTATTATTATTATTATTATGAACATGCAGGAAGCTCTGAGGTTAATTTTCATGGAGTTACCAGTGACTCTGAAAATGGCACTCTGCCATGTGGCCTTGGACGAAACCCTCCGTGACAAGCATGTGAGCTCCTTCCCGGACTGCATCTCCCACAGTCATGCATGGTGCCCCTTGTCCCCTCAAGGATGAATGGAGGGGAAATGCAGTGGGCATCAGTGCCCTACCCTTGCAAAGGCCAACGGTGTTGCCTGACCAAACCTCTCCTTCCATACCTCCATCCCCCCGGCATTGGAAGGACAGCATGTCCTGTGTGGTGGCAATATTTCAGATGTCGGGATCGAGCTGGTCCAAGTAAACCCTGTCAGTGGGCCAGCAGAGGTGGCCTTTGGTGATCAGGAGCTTGCAGCCCTGGAAAGGAATATAGTTGCCTCGTGGTTGGGCCCTGTCCTCAGGAGAGAAAGCCTGAACACACCCCGTGCGCCTGGACCTCCAGCAGGAAGTAGGGTCCAGAGATCTTCCTCCCTCCCGTTCCACACACCCTGGGCCTCCGGATTCTCCACGAGGCCCAGGGCAGTTTGGATGGATACTGTTGTGTCTCCCATTTGAAGGCCTGTGGGACCCTGCCTCCCATTCCTCATCGCTGGAGCTATTAGAGGAAAACCCATTCTGTTTTTTCAGACATCCGGTGCCAGGAGAGGTGGCTGACCCAAGATGCCAGGGCACCAAACAGAAGGCATCTTCTCCAGACTCTTTCGAGTGCATTCTGCAAGCTGAGAGCAGCCCCAGAGCTCAAACTGAATCTGAAAAAAAGCCCAGTGTATCCCTTGCTGGTTGTGTACCTACAGAAATTTTAGATATAATTTTTTTCCCCCTAAAGGCTCAAGGAAAGTTGGCTTTTTCAGAGGACATAGAGTGAAATGGGAATCTTTTGGAAGGTGATTCACAGCGTAGGTGATCAGAATCACAAGGCTCTCTTAAGTGAGGTCTGCCTCGCTTCGTGTAACACTCCCTTGCAGCCTCCAAACAGGCTTCATGAGCTGCAGGCAGAACATGGGACCTGAGAGACCTTGGAGGACACCTGTCCCTGAGGAAAGACAATTGTTGTCGATGCAGACTCCCTCCCTCTGGTTAAGGTTGGTGGTGGGAACTGCGCCATGTCTACACAAAGTCCATTCTCTCCTTTGGACCTTTGGCCCAATTCGATTATATTACCCAGACTCCCTTGCAAGACCGTATCACCCAGACTGCCTTGCAGCTGAGTATGGCCATGCGCTTCGTTTTTGCCACATGATGTGTGCTGCTTCCAGTCCTGGGCCCTCTGGTGTGCCTCCTCCATGCTCTCTTGCCCCTCGGACTGGCTGGAATCTGGACCAGGCAGAGAGATTCAGCAGACAGTGACAATACCCTGAGGCAGGATCAGCAGACTCCACTCCAAACCCAGCCCACAGAAGGCCAAATCTGGCCATGCCTCTCTTTTGAGTACTGCCTCGGGTTCCTCTTGCTCCAGTGCACATGGAGCAGAGCTGGGGTGCTCATTTCAGAACCACTGTAAAGTGTTTGTGTTTGTATTTGCATGTGCTCTGTTCTCTGTGCCTCTGCATTGGTGAGTCTCTGTTACAGCAGCAGAGCCTCAGTGCAAGCTGTGATAATCTCTAGGGATCGCCTCACAAAGGACCGTATGTACTGTCTCCCATCTTCTCTTCCCCAGAGCCCCACAGGCATTGGCCACCATGGCTGGAAATCCTACTGGGACTCGCCAAGGAAAAGTCTGACACACAGGAGACCCTCTACAAATATCTGTTGAATGAATGAATGAACAGGACAGTGAAAGAAAGAAGTCGAGAGAGAGAGAAGAAAGAGAACCCACCAGAGTGTTCTTCCCAAAGTAGAAGAGAGGATATAACATGAGTTTTGAATGCAGCAAGACCTAGTTCCTATACACCCTAGCTGTGTGGCCTTAGGCAAGTGATTTTACCTTTCCAAACTTTAGCGTTTCTTGATCTGTAAAAAGAGATGGAAATATTTAAAGGTGTTGCTGTCAGGATTAGAAATAACACAAGTAGAAGGTGTGATGTGGAAGCCATGACTGTGAGCGCCTGCCATCATGGTCATTACCAGTGTGGTTGGCTCTCCGCCATCAGACATGGAGAAAGTGAAAGAAGCAGGCATCACTGAGACTTCTGACATCCAAAGCCCACTAGGTAAATACCACATATAAAAAATTATCTTCCACTGAGTCACCATGTTGCCTTTCAGATTAACTTGTGCCCCCAGGCGTTAAATGATGAGCAAGACAATGCAACCAACATGGCGGCCATATTAACTTGGGAGGTATGCCTCCATACGAATGTGCTCGCTTTGAGCAGCGGAACTGCAGTCTGAAATTCTGTCCTTCTGACAACTTGGTGGGCTCCTGCTTTGCCTCCCAGATGGAAGGAAATTATTAGGTGTCAGAATCAGAATATCCCTTGAGTGAGGGGAAAACAACAAGTTCATGGAAATGCTAAGGAGGCAGGGCATCTGTAGCCAGCATGGAGGCAGGTGTGTTGAAGGCCCTTTGAGTGACTCTGAGTGTTGGTCCAGTGAACTTCTGCCCTTGCTTGAACACTGAAGTGTGCTGGCACTGTGAGGGTGGGGGTGGGGAGGATGACTGCATTTTTAACCAGCATACAAGGTTGGTACTGATTATAGTCCACTTTCTACAGATGGGTTAGTTGAGATAACAAGAGCAGTCACTTGGTTTGGAGCTCATGACTGATAATGGCAGGGCCAGAACGCAAACCCTGGTCTGTAGGACCCAAAGCCTCACATGAAACACAGCATCTACTGAGGGTCTTCGCTTTTCTATAGACCAAAGCCACAAAAGGTAAGTGATGATGGATATTTTTAAAAATTTCATTAGTTGCCTGTTTTCAAAAATTAGGGGACTTTATGTTAAATGGCTTGGATCTTATTGTGGCCAATCAGAAGATCTGGCAACATAGTGTGTGACCTGTCCCTCAAAAATGACAACTTGGAGTCAAGGAAAGGCTATTCCCTTTGGGAAAGACAAACAAGCTCCAGCTGGCCACAGTCCCCACCACTCTCTATTGCTCATTCCTCCACCTGCTTCACCCATTTTTTTCTGTCCTTGTCTCTGTGGACACTTGAATTCAAGATCCCGACCCTAGCCTCGTAGAGCCCCTCACCTTCAGGAGTACCTGGAGGAAGCCACAAAAATATCACCTTGCCCTTTGGATCATGGTGAGGACAGAATAGGTAGTGGTAGTTGGGCAGGTGTTGGAGGGTGGGGGCTGGACTATCGTGTAAGCAACATAAGTTGTTCCAACAGGAAGATGTCTTCCTTGGAGGGGGCGCCATCTTCCACGTCCCCTCAGGGCTTGAGAATCTCTGAAAGCAGCTTGCTGTCCTCTTCCTTCTGCCTGAAACCCTCAATGGCTTCTAGTGGTCCCATTTTATTTGTTTTGCTTGATCTCCAAAGAGCCTCAACTCATTATAGACGTGGTAAATGGTTCCCTCGCCACAGCTCTATGGGGAGATTGGCTAACTTAATCAAGAGAACCAGGGGCACCTGGGTGGCTCAGTGGGTTAAGCCTCTGCCTTCAGCTCAGGTCATATCTCAAGGTCCAGGGATTGAGCCCCGCATCGGACTCTCCCCTCAGCAGGGAACCTGCTTCCCCCTCTCTCTCTCTGCTTGCCTCTCTGCCTACTTGTGATTTCTCTCTCTCAAATAAATAAATAAAATCTTAAAAAAAAAAAAAAAAAGAGAGAGAGAGAGAACCAAACTTGAATTTGTCTTACCTAGCTAAGTCTATTCAGCAAGGGTAGAGGGGAAAGGAAAGTGGAGAGGGGCTGGGGGGAAGTCTTAAAACAGTGTAGTTAATGATTTCCCATCGCCTTGAGGAGCAAGCGATGTTGTTTGAATTTTGGCCAGCGTTAAAACGTGATGCAAACATCGCCGTAAGTGGGTCAGGCAGTCAAGAAAGCCAACAGTTGGCCACATTTGTGCTAACTCTAGTCTGTTTTGGCCAGAGGAAAAAAAAAATTCTAATTTCTATCAGTCTAAATTGAGTTGGGGAGCATTATCAGCTGGAAGGACCCTTCTGATTTGACAGGCCCCACTGTATGATGATTAATTACTTCTCAGCTTCATTGGACTTTTCTAATTTCCTTTTGCCACTGGCTGCAGGCACCGCACGATAAGTACAACTCTTATTATTTTGTGCAAAGGAAAATGTCTATTACGCTCTGTCGTACAAGCGAGCAGAATAAAAAGACAGCTGATCGGGAAACTTGCAAGCTCCTCTATCTTTATTTGGTCTCCCCTGGCCTCCCTTCCTCACTTGTTCTAAGACAGAGGTGGCCACACACAGTTTCCTGTCAAAATAAGAAGATAAAATCATAATCTCTATCAGAGCACTTGACATTTTGAAATTTGTATAATGATTTCATGGGATTTAATCCTCCGGCTCGCCACAAATCCTCCTCCAAATGCAAATGCAACTAAAATATTATACCGAAAAAAAAATGCAAGGCTATTCTTCTTTGTCAGCTGATTTATTTGGTCATAAATTCCACTTGGGGGATTGCCTTATTATATATAGTAGTGCAATGAGAACAATAAAAACGATTCTCCTTGTAATAATAATTATTATTAAGAACCATAATTGAATTTGGAAAGAGAACATTTTGTCGAAGGAGACCCCACACCTTAAATGATCACATGTGGGTTTCCAGAAGCATCCTTGTGTTAGCACATGACAGCTTACGTGGCTGATGGGCTGGCTGTCTTCTTAGGATGATCACGGACGCTGCCAGAAAGGACAATTGAGACTCGGCGGAGGCTGTTTGTTTTCCTGGAGAGGAGAGATAGCAAAATGTATAAAGGATCCCACTTCTGCAGCTCCCCCCACTGCCGGCTAATCCTCAAGCTCGGGCTGATACTGAGTTCAGGTACTCTTGGGACATGTTTACCGAGGCTTATGTGGGAAAAGCCCCAATGAGCAAGTCACAGCTGCATTTATGTCTCAGGTTGTTGAAGAGGCTCCTGATTTTGCAAGGGGTCCTACTTCAAAGCAGGGGTGGAGAAGGAGGGCTGTGCTGGAGGCCCAGAGCCGTGGGTTCCCGTCCTGGCACCACACTGGCTTCTGAATTCTGCATCTCTGGGGTCTCGGTCTTGTTCATCCTTGGGGGCAATGAGCAGCAGGCTGGGGACTGCTGAAGGAGAAAGAGCAGTTAACGTCTCTCCTTGATAATAACGTTAGCTAGGATTTAGTGAGCACCTACTACAGGCAGGGTCCTGTGCTTTATGGACACAATCCCTTGCAGTCCACAAGGGCCACTTGAGGTCGGTGCCATTATGAGCCCATTTTGCAGCCATGAACACTTGGGCATTGTCATTCAATGTCTCATCGGGGAACACGCCGCTGGTAAATGACAGAGGCAGACTTTGACCCCAAGACTGTTCCTGTCTCAACCTCTTTGCTCTACTGTCTCCTAAGTGTCCCTTAACTTTCCCTCTCTTATCAGAACCCTGATGGTAATGTGAGTGGTGAAGAATGCTGGCTGGGTAAACAGAGTTTCTTTCTTTCCAGTCACATGCCCCACTCGTTATTCTCTCATTTCCATCTTTATTTGCTCCGTAAACATCTATTGAGCCCTTATTACATGCCACGTGTTGGACTAGGCTCTAGGGGTCCCCAGATGAAATCCCCAGGGCACTTGCTCAGACTAACGTCAACAAAGAAATGGCTACACGGGAGAACCTGGAGCAAGAAATTCTATACTACAGATGTGTAAGAGCGATTAATTTTGTCTGGAGGCATGAGGAGGTTTGCAAGAGGGGGCTGACGTTGCACCTGGAAGAACATTCCAGGCAGATAGAACCGTCTGGTGAGGCCAGTTTGAGAGATACTTGGAAGATTGAGAAAACAGAACTTCTGGAAACTAAGGCTGGGAAGGTATCAAAGGCCAGACCCGGAGACAACCCAAGGAGTTTGATAGTTAAATCTCTGAAATGGACTCTTTGAGACCTCAGGCAAGACCCTTCCCGTCTCTGGGCCTCAGTCTCCCTGTTAATGCATGAAGTCCTTAGCCTAGACCAGTGGCGCATGGGCTGAGTGTGTTTCACAGGTGAGTTTCCTTTAGTCTGCATGTTTCTTTCATTAATACAGAGCCGCCATCCAAGAGTTCATATCAAAATCCAGATTTCTGGCTTCTTTTGAAAATAAAGCCACGACAGATGGCACCCCCATTTCGCCCCCCGGCCGGAGGCGGCTAGAATGAAGGAGCAGATGAATTGCTCAGACGGACTGAGTACTTGTCAATTTGTCACAGTCTCTGCCACTCCCTATCGGTGCCCAACACTAGGACCGGCTAATAATGGTCATTTATCCTCATGTTTGCATTGCCGACTCTGCCGGTTTTTCTGAGAATAGAGGAAATACACCTCTTACAACCATGATGTTGAAAAAATGGGAAGCAAAATTTAGAACAAAGAGGGACCACATTGTAAAGGAAATCATACAAGGTGTATTTCCATGTTGAATTATCCTCCAGCGCTGCAGTCCCAACACTGGGCCAGGCTGAGAAGCCGCCTGCTGGTCACCGATTTCCCCTCCAAAGGTGGCCCTTTATGCATGAATCCCTTCTCTGAGAGAGGTATGTAAGTCATTTAGATAGGGAGAGCCCCCATATACTGACTGATCTTTCTGGAAGAGGGGGGACATCATTCATTGGTGGAAGGCACCCTCCCCCACAGCAGCCCCGGGGAAAAGACGGGGCTCGGGCCATGCTTGGTCTGGCACAGATGACACATCCTGGGTCACTGATGGTCTGATGAGATGAGTTCTGGTAAACTGTAGCCTCGACCCGACAATCAGGACGCTTCTCCGGGAACCTTCGTCTTCCCTGGATCCACGCCCTTCGTTCTGTTATTTTGTGGGTCTGAGCTCCGTCGTGTGACTTGCTGTAGTTAAGAAGATGTCACCAGACACAAAGCAAGCGGAGGCTTGAAGTGTGCCTGCACATCTCCTCTTCTACTGTCCGCTCCGCGAGAGCGCACCCAGACCAGCGCATGGGAAGATACGGCTCCCAGAGTGGAGCCTGGTTGCTCAGCTGTGCAACCCAAGACGATCTAGACCCACCACAGCCAGCGAGCCCTCAAACGGGAGAGAAGCAGTCCACATTAGCTGAGGCCCCTAGCCAGCCCACGGCTGATCGCATTCTCATGAGTTAGACCAGTTGAGACCAGAAGAATCTCCCGGTGAACCCGAAGAGGGGGGAGCTGATTGCTGAGGCCATAGGGTTTGGGGGTGGATTGTGATAGGGATTATGGCAATCCCCACCGCCACAGTGAGGTTTCTTCTGCAGCAGCAACAGTCCCTCCCTGCCGATATCGGCAGCCCGTCTCCTGTCCTCAGGCTTACTTCTAGGGGATGCAGTGGTTCAGAGACCGGAGTGTGGGGCATCCTTCAGACATGGGTCTGGCTTTTAACTCCACCAATTTCCAGCTCCAGGGCCCTTCACAAGCACTTCATTTTTTTGGAAGCCTCAGTTTCCTCATCTGTATTATGGGGAGAGTAATAACCCAAACAGGGCTCACTTCACGGAGTCAGTGCAGTCGTTCAAGGCAAAGTGGCTTGAAGGCAGCACACGTTCAATAAACATCCCAGTGTTCAATAAACATCAACGAGTCTCACTCGCTCCCCTCCCCCTTTCCTCTCCCTATTACTTTCTCAACTCCTGGTGGAGCTTTGCCCTTCCTCCTCGCAGCAGCGGGCACCCAGGCAATTCTTTCAACCTGCACGATGCTCCATGATGCCAGAGCGCACACGTGTGGAATTTCCCTCTGGCCAGAACCGCAGCCAACGCCCAGGGTCCCCCTTTGCCTGCCTCGTTCTCAGTACGTCACTGGAAATGGCCATAAGCAAACTCAGTCAGGCTAGACATCCCTTTGCACTCAGAAACATAATCAGGGGGCGCCTGGGTGGCTCCGTCTGTTAAGGGTCTGACTCTTCATTTTGGCTCAGGTCATGATCTCAGGGTCCTGGGATCGAGCCCGACATTGGGCTCCCCACTCAGCAGGAAGTCTGCTTGAGATTCTCTCTCCCTTCCTCTCTCCTTCTGTTCTTCCCTCCACTTGTGTGCTCTCTCTCTAAAATAAATAAATAAAAATCATTTTTTTAAAAAAAGGAAGAAAAAGAAAAGAAAACATAATCAGCAATGCATCTAAAAGACAACATTTGTCCCCCAGAGAGGCCGATGGTGCAGAAAATGAGATTTTGGGCAGGTAGTGTAAAAAGAAAACCCAGCATTTCCCGAAGTCTATACTGAGAGAATGTCCCATTGTACCCATATATAAATGAATGATTGATTGTTGATAGATAGATAGATAGATAATAGATAGAACAATCTAAGGAAAAATAAATTTGATAAATTCTGAGCCTATAGGTTTCTTTGTTGCAGGACTTCTCAGAGACTTTCTAGGATAACGTGTATTTTTCTCTCTTGAGCAAAGAGGTAGAGAAAGCTGTGTTTTTTGAAGGTAATTTGACCACAAAGCCCTCATTTTTGGAACAATTCTTTATGGGACTAATAGCCCCAGGAATCTCCTTCTGGAAAATGATGGCTTGGATGCTAAGTAGGTAGCAGAGCAGACATTATAGATGAGATATTCACACAAGCAAGAACTTCTCTCCTTCACAGAGAGAGGCATGGGTGAAATCATTGTTCTCTTTCTTATTATCCTTGGCTGTTTTGTTCAGATCTGTCCTTACTCCCCTGTTTGTCTTGCCGCCAACAAGAGCCAAAGTTTGACTTGCCTCAGTTATGGCTTTTTTTTTTTTTTTTCTTTTTCCTATTCTGCGAGGGAATTGTGTAGTCCGATGTGGGCATTTCGCTATTCCTGCCTTAGAGTGTGAACGCACAAGGAGACAGAAGTACCTTCTTTGTGCCAGAATAAAGCAGGGATGCTAGAAGGATTATTACTTCTTCATCATCGCTCCAATCAGCTGAGGTTTAAATGGAATTCTGTTAGGGTCACCGACATGATTTTTTTTTTTTAAACAGGCACACAAGATACCATTACATTTCATCTTGGGACAATTGTTCTCTGAGCAAAGGGTGTTATTTTCCTGGAGGTAATCCCTTACCAGATTGTGGATTTTCCATGTTCAACATCAGCCACTACACCCCAAAAGCAACGAACTGTGTTATTGACAATGTTTTAATTACAATACATAAAAGATACAAGACAGCAAAAACAAGAAAATTATCTGCCTGCAGTGGCATTTGTATGTTTAAGAAAACTCATAGCAGTGGTGGTTCTAGTAGGGGACGTATATATATGCATCTATATATATATATTTTTTTTTTCTGTTAGTGCTAAAAATTCTAATAGCAAATATGAGATTGTTTTAAAAGAAATAATAACGTTAATAGAAACAATTGTCCCCACCAGCACAATAAATGAAATTAGAAGCTCTTAAAACTGCACTTGCAACAATGTTAGTGTGAAATATAATCATTGAATTGCTTTGTTCCTTTTTCCAATAAAAGGTGGAAGCCATTGAGTGTTGTTATTAGACTGGCTAAGCTGGGCTTCTGTACAGCATAGTTTTGTGTGTCTGAAGCTTTTGAAGTCCCACGATTCCTTCTGCTTGCTAATTCTTCCATTTGTTTGATTTTTGGTACAAAGAAAATGAAAGAATATGATGAGATTATGGCATTTTAAGTCAATATTTATTAAAAAATCAATCTAGATGAAAATCTGCCCATCCCTCTAATTAGATGAGGCAACTTGAGGTTGATTTTTAATTGCAAAAGTAATTACACGGAGCAGATAGCCAGTGACATTTGATTATCTAGGTGATTGATTAAAAAGCCGAGCTCACGGAGCAGATTGCCAGCCAGGGAATCCAGACAAAAGAGCAAATTAAAAAAGTTGTCCTGTTAGTAATCACAAAATTCAAGGATGAAATTACAGAGCCAAACACCTCCATTGCCCCTCGTCTTCATCACTGATTCCATAGCATTCACTCCAGTGTCTGATAAAGAAATGGGTTAGTGTGAAATTAATTGAAGAGGAGACAAAAAAATGGGAACTGAATTCATGGCTGAGAATAAGGCTTTTAACAAGTTGAAGCAAATTTCTCCAGTTTTATAATAAAGATTTTTTTTTTTTTTTGGCAAGAGAGATGTTTTCATAAAGGATCTTTTCAGAATGTTTGATGATATTAATTTATCTATTAAGGGAGAAGGGGGGGGAATCTCACTTTCTCACAGAATAGGATATTAAGATGTCTTGCTTGTTCTTCATTTCATTATAAGATGAAAGCCGGGGGAACAGGCTGTACATTTGGCAAGAGAATCCTTGGATCTGTAAACAGCCCCAGCTGACATATTGAGCAGAATAATGAAGGGGCTTCTCGGTCATTCAGAGGGACCCTGATGGGTTCCCCTTGAGACTGTGGATAAAGGTGGAATGGGTGTGTACCAGCGCAGTCCCCAGGAGGACGTTGGTGCCGGCTTGCAGCAAGAAGTCTAGGTCCTCAGGAGCCCCCGTAAAGCAAAAGGGAAACTGAGGCCGGGCCACCCAGTGCAGCTGTGGCAGCATCGTGAGTTCCCGGCCTCCTCCCTGGGACTGCTCCTCAGTGCCGCTGTGGGTAGGATGTAATGAAGCAGTCAGGAGATAAAGTCCAAATCACCGCTAACATCTATCCTTCTGCTTTGTCAGCAGACGCTGTCCAGGCAGAAAGTTGGATGAGTGTGTGATAGGCTCCTTACAACCTTCCAGGGCAGCTGATTTCAGCTGTTTCCATGGTTCTGAGCCAGCATGGGCCACGGGGAGAGGCGCACTTCAGGAGACAGACACTTGGATTCTAGTTAATGCCCCCCCACCCTTGTATTCATGATTTCAATTTTTCCGGAACCCACAGCTACCTTCAACGCATGCTTTCGTTAAGGTAGTTTGATATCCTGGTTAGAAGTTCAAGCTCTCAGGAAACAGTCTGTTGTCGTGCAATGCAACTAGATTTACACACACCCTCTGACCTAGCAGGTCTTCCAGGAGGCACGTGTCCTAAAAAAAAGTGCAACGGCCATGAGGAGACGCATGCAAGAATATTCCTACCGATGTGGTTCTTACAGTTGCCACACACTGGGAACAGACTGAATTCCTACCGTCTGAGAAATGGATGCAGAAATTGAGGTCTATCACTTAGAATACTATACAGGCACTGATATTTTACTTGCCCGAGCAGCAAGGCACAAAAGAATATTTACTGCATAATTCCATTTATATAGAGCTCAAAAATCAGGAAAAGCTAAATTATACTGTCTAAGAATCTGTAGGTGGTGTGTGGGAGGGTGACAATGACAAAGGACGTGCAGTGAGCCTGAGGTAGTTGAAGTACTCTATTTTTTCCCACTGGTGATAGTTATCCATTTTTTTGTCCAACCGCACGTCTATGTTTTGTGGGGATTTTTCCCCCCAGTGTAAGTCAGAGTTCTCACGCGCACATATTGGTAAATAGATCCATATGAGTTTTAAAATAAATCCTTAGAAGTGCCTGGATGGCTCAGTCAGTTAAGCATCTGACTCTTCAGCTCAGGTCGTGATCTCAGGGTCGTGGGATCGAGCCCCACATCAGGCTCTATGTCGGGCGTGGAGCCTGCTTAATATTTTCTTCCTCCCTCTGCCCCTCCTTCCCATGCACGCATACACGCACACTCTCTCTCGTTCCCCAAATAATAATAATAAATACATAACTAAAAAGATTAAAAAAAATAAAAATAAATCCTGAGGACACTCAACAGATACACCTCAGTGGAGAGGGAAGGAAAGGAGACTGCAGATGTGGCAACTCACTAAATGCTTCACTCCTTGTATTAAAAATAACAACACCTCAATTTTATTCATTGTGTCCCAGTGCTTTTATTTAAGAAGATATACTGAAGAGGGCAAAATGTTAACAAACATAAATTCTAGTTCATGGGAACGTGAATCCTTAACAGTCTTTATCTCTGTGTTTTTCCTTTTAGAAACTTCTGGAAAAGACAAGGGGAAAACGTCATATGAAAAATATTCTCCTGAGGACACATGCTATGCTGTTCCTGGGCATCAGAAGAGGAAGATCCTTTTTGGCCGCAGGTAAGCAGGGAAGGTTCCTGAAGGAGGCGGCATTTGAGAACCACGGCAGGTCAGTAGAAGTTCAGCAGCTGAACAAGAGGATGAGATGCTCCGGTGGAAAAGCCCCCTGCACTTGGAGGATCCTTTGGGCACCTGGTATCAGTGGAAGCCCCCTCTGGGACTCAGTTTCCCCATCTGTCAAAGGAGCTGTGTTTCCATCTCTCACGGAGCAGGCTCCAGAAAGTTGGGAGACTCGGTACAGCAAAAGCGATTAAAATCTGGTCTTTGGGCACAGCCTACCCAAGTTCAAGGGCAGCTCTATTACTCATGAGCAGTAAGAGTTTGGGCAAGACAGTCAATGTCCCTGGGCTCCTCTCGCCTTGTTCATAAAACTAGTGACAAAGGCGAGTCGGTATCTACCTCGCAGGACTTCCGTAAGAGCGCGAGGAGTTCATACACTTTAAACAATGCAGATCTGTGCCTGGCGGATATTAAGAGCTCGGATTATTATTATTATTATGGGAGGATTGATTTCTTTATTTTCAGGTATCTGTCACATCCATTTGTCGCTCTTTCAAAGGTTCTGGCAGATTCATCTCCTCCATCCGCTGCGATTTGACAGGCTTAAGGATTTTGCCTTATTTGCTTGGGGGAATTCTCCCGGCCAGGTTGCTTATTTCACCCAGGTCACCCGATGGATGTTTCCAGATTTGCCAAGTACTCCCTCTCCGCAGGTACCCCTCATCCCTTAATAGATATTTTCTTGCTGGGATTTCATTAATTCTTACTCGTCTGAGTTTTTCCCTTCTTATCGTTACTGTCAGCCAAATTCTCCAAAGGCCACCAGCAAAGCTTCCCCAAATCCATACTCATTAAATTGCCCTCCCGAGGGGAAGGGGACTAGTCCAGGAGATAACAAGGAAGATACCATTGTTGCTTTTTCCTTGACGCAGGGCTTTTGAGCTGAGTTTCTCTCTGGTAGGCATAGGAGGTAAACATTTCCTGGCAGGAGCACTCTGTCTGTGAAGCTGGAAGTGGTTGCTGGTGAGGCTGGAGTCCTTGGAGAGAGGTGCCCAGAGGACCAGTGGAAGAGCGTCTTTTTACTCACACTTTGGAGCTGAGCAGCAGAGAGGTGGACAGGAGCTCTGGGACAGGAGCCTCAGCTATCAGACCAGGGTAGAAATGAGGGAATCATTGTAAGATCTGGTCCAGGCTTCTCATGGCACAGATAAGAGCTAGAAGCACAGTCAAGCTTCCTGATTTCCAACCCATCACTCTGCCATGTTGATCAGTTCAGCAACTCTCTGTCATCTCTAGGTGCCATATAGTGATGGCACAAAGCTCCCATTTTTTCACACCTTCCTGGGAACACTCTGTTTGCAATGTTACTGCCCTTTCTCACATCAAGGTTGCAGAAGACTCCACCAAAATCTGTGCTCGTCTGTTCTGGCTGTTGCAGCAAAGGGGCCACAGCCTGAGTCACTTCAACTCAGAAGAAATGTATTCTTTCACCGTTCTGGAGGCCAGAAGTCCCAGATCAAGATCAAGTCCAAGATCATATCTACAAGGTTGGTTTCTTCTGAGGCTTGTCTTCTTGGTTTACAGATGTTTGTCTTTTCCTTGTGTCCTCACATGGTCTTCCCTCTGGACATGTCTGTGTCCTAAGGACATGAGTCATATCGGGTTGGGGCCCCACCTGACCTCATTTTACCTAGATCACCTGTTTAAAGACCCTTTCTCCAAATACAGTCCCATGCTGAGCTAGCGGGAGTTAGGATCTCAATATATGGAATCTGGGCTGAAGTCATGACACATTTTGGTCAGTGGAATGTGGCAGAAGTGATGGCACCAGCTCCGAGCCTAGGCCTCACAAGGCTTCACATGCTTCTGCTCTAGAACCCTGCCAGGGCCACCAGCAGTGAACAAGCCTGGACTGGCCTCCTTGGTTACATGGAGCAGAATGGAGACCGTCCTAGACTGACCAAGAGCCAGCCAACTCCCAAAAGGTCCTCACTCAGGGCCTCCATATGGTTGCAGACAGGACAGCTGAGCCTGGAGTCTGAAGGCTTGCTCGTTACCTTAGCTGGCGCTGAGCTAAAAAGACAGAACACACGTGAGCTAGACCGGGTGGGATACATCAGGCGTCTCTTTCTATCCCCCCCAGGCTCTCCCTGTGGTCCTTCTAGCAGGTGGCTTCATGGGAGCACATGACTCCAAAGGTGTGTATCCTAAGAGAGATGGCCAGGCAGAAGCAGTATCGCCTTTTAAAAAAATTATTATTAATCCAAATGTTCTCTTAAAAAAAAAAAAAAGATCAGACCACAAAATTGACTTTTTTTAGTGTACGATTCTATGAAACTTAACACATGTATAGATTCCTGTAACCACCAGTGCCCTCGGGACACGGGGACAGCTTTCTCACCCTCCCCCCAAATCCCTCCTGCTATCTCTTTCACACGTCTCCCCACTCAGAAAACCCTAATGTCTACTGATGTTCTCTATCACTACAGCTTTCGTTTTCAGAATGTCCAATGAACGGGGATGGTCTACCATATGAACTTTTAAGACTGGATTCTTGGGGCACCTGGGTGGCTCAGTCCTTTTTAAATATCCCACTCTTGATTTCAACTCCGGTCATGATCTCAGGGTCATGGGATGGAGTGCCCCCCCCACCCTGCTGTGCACAGAGCCTGCTTAAGATACTCTCTCTCTCCTTCTGCCCCCCACCCTTGTGCACTCTCTCTCTCCCTCTCAAAAAAAAAAAAAAAAAAAAAAAAAAAAAGACTGGCTTCTTTCCCTCAGCATGATGGAATTTCCATAAGTGCTCATGGGTGGATTTTCGTGGAAACACAAGTTTTCGCTTCCCTAAGGTAAACCACCCAAAAGTGAGTTTGCTGGGTAACAGGGTAGTGGATACGAAACTGCCACACTGGTTTGCAGGGGGTTTTGCATTTTGTGTTTGGCCTTCCCACCCACAGCAGAGAAGGGATTTGGTCAGCACTTGGCATGGTCACTGTTGTTTATCGCAGCCATTTCAAAGGAACGCAGAGGTATCTTATCATGATTTTAACTTGCATTTCCCTTAATAGCTAGAAATGTTGAACATCTTTTCAAGGGCTTATTTGCCATCTGTGGATCCTCTTCAGTCTATCCAAATCTTTGGACCATTTTTTGGTTTCAGGTGTTTTGTTTTTTTTTAATTTTATTTTTCCTTTTAAAATTTATCTTAAATTTTTGTTTTCATTCCAGTTGGTTAACGTAGGGTTTTGTATGAGTGATTCAACACCTCCATACACCACTGTGCTCATCAGGACAAGTGCCCTCCTTCATCCCCATCACCCATGTCCCCCGTGCCTCACCCACCTGTCCGCTGTAGCCATCAGATTATTCTCTATAATTAAGAGTCTGTTTCTTGCTTTGTCTGTCTGTCTCTCTCTCTCTCTTTCTTATTTTGTCCCCTTTGTTGTTTGCTTTGTTTCTTAAATTTTGAGTGATCTCATATGGTATTTGTCTTTCTCTCACTGATCCAACAAATAACACTACTGGGTATTTATCCAAATATAAGAACACCTAATTTAAAGGGATACATGCACCCCTACATTTACAGCAGCATTATTTACAACTGGCAAGATATGGAAGCAGCCCAAATATCCATCAATTGATGAGTGGATAATGAAGATGTGGCCTATATATCCAATGGAATATTATTCTTTTGCTCATTTTTAAATTAAATTAAATATTTTCTTATTGTTGAGTGTTGAAAGTTTTTTTTTAAGGTATATTCTGAATATATATCCTTTCTCAGGTTTGTGATTTGTGATTATTTTCTTCCAATATATAGGCCGAAGGTCCAATCTTGTTATTCTCATAATAGTGTTTTTAGCAGGGCAAACGTTTTTAATTTTGGTGAATTCTAATATATCAATTTTTTTCTTTCAGAATCATACTTTTGGTGCCATGTCCAAGAATTCTTTACGTAAACTCAAATCACAAAGATATTCTCAGAGTTTTATGATTTTATATTTTACATTTACATCTATGATCCATTTGGGGCTAATTTTTGTATACATTAGGTAGCTTAGGCCAAGGATCATTTTTGTGATATAGATGTTCAATTGTACCAAAACCATTTGTTGAAAAGATTATTCTTTGTCCATCAAAATGCTTTGCACCTTGTTCGAAATTAGCTGGCCGTATTTGCGTAAATCTATTTCTGGACTCGCTATTTTGTTCCATACATCTGTGTCTGATCTGCTGCCCCTATCACACTGTCTTAATTATAGTAACTTTACAGAAAGCCTTCAAATCAAATAGTTTGATTCCTTAGATACTATTATTTTATTTTAACATTATTTTAGCTGTTCCATTTCCCCTGCTTTCATTACAAATTTTTAAATCAACTTGTCTATATTAACAACAAAGAGGAAAGGTGGGATTTTCATTGAAATTAAATCATGTCTAAAGATCAATGTAGAGAAAACTGGCATCTTTACTATGTTGGATCTTCTAGACCGTGAACATCCTATATCTATTTAGTTAGGCCTTTTAAAATTTCCTTCAAAAGCATTTTATAGTCTTCAGCACAAAGAACCTGTGTATGATTTGTTGGATTTATACCTAAATATTTCACTTAGGGGTGGCAGGAGGCATGTATTGTGAATTTTTTCACGTCAGTTTCCAATCGCCCACTGTTAGTATATCAAAATACATTTGATTTTTGAGTTGAGCTGGTATCCTACAGCTTTGCTAAACTTACTTAGTACTTCTGAAAGATTTTGCAAATTCCTTGGGGCTTCCTGTAAACAAAATGATGCAGTCTGAGAACAGGGACAGTTTTGTTTTTTTCTTCCCAATATATATGCCTTTTATTTCTTTTTCTTACCTTTTCTTAGCAGCTAGGACTTCTAGTATGATGTTGAACCGGAATGGCTAGAGTGGGCATCTTGCTCTGTTCCTAACCTTGGATGGGAAAAGATCTCCTTTTCCTCATTACATATAATGTAAGATATAGGTTTTTGTAGGTTCTTCTATTTTGGTTGAGAAAATGTCTTTCTATGCTTGGGTTGTTGAAAGCTCTTATCTCGAACGTATGCTAACTTTTGCCAAATTATCTTTCTGCATCAATTTATATGGATAGGTAATTTTTTCTCTTTAAACTCTACGGTGCAATACACTGACTCACTTTTGCTTATTGAATCAGCCTTGCATTTTTCAAGTAAACTTCACATGGTTATGACATACTGTTCTTCTAACATATTTTTAGATTTGATTTGCTAATATTTAGTTAAGGATTTTCTTCATGAGGAATATCAGTCTGAATTGTCTGGTTTTAGTATCAGGATAATGCTCCTCTCAGCACCAAGTTAGGAAATATTTTCTCTTCTATTTTTGGGAAGAGATTGTAGATAAGGCATGGTACATCTTCTTTAAGTGTTTCAGAAAATTTGCAAGGGAAACTCTGGGACTGGGGATTTCTCTTCAGGTAGGTTTTAAACTATGAATTTAATTTCTTTGATAGTTTTAGGCCTAGGAAGAGGACTATTGTGTGATTGTGTATGAGTTTCTGCAGTTTGTGGTTTATAAGGAATTGGTCCATTTTCACTTAGTTGTTTCATTTATGTGCCTAGATTTGTTCTTAGTATTCCCTTATTATCAATTTAATGTCCATGGTTTCCCATTTCTGATATTGGTAATTTGTGGCTTCCACATTTTTATTCTTGTCAGCCCTGGTAGAGGTTTAACAATTTTTCTCTATCTTTTCAAAGAAACTGCTTTTGGTTTCAATGATTTTCTCTGTTGTTTTTCTGTTTTTCTGTTTCACTGAGCTCTGCCTTTCCCTTTTTTATTTCCTTTTGATACATGCTTTGGTTTTACTTTGTTCTTCTTTTTCTAGTTTCTTGAAGTAGAAGCTTAGACTTTCAATTTGAGACCTTTTTCCTTTTCTCAATATAAGCATTTAAATGCTATGAATTTCCCTCTAAGTCCTGCTTTATCTGCATCCTATGCATTTTGTTACACTGTGCTCTTCTCAAGTGCACATGGTACATCCAAGGAGATAAACCATATGGTGGTGCATAGAGCAAATTTTAACAAATCTAAAAGAATTTAAACCATACAGAATATGTTTTCAGATCATAACAGATTAAACTAAAAAATTAATAACAGAAACATAACAGGAAAATCTCCAAACATTTGAAAATGAAACAACACTTTCCTAAATCATCCACAGTTCAAGGAGGGAGTTTCAAGGGAAATTAGAAAACATGTCAAAATGAATAGAAATGAAAACCCAAAATGTGTGCCCCAAGGTCCTGTGTACTTTCTACTCTACTACTCATGCTTCCAGAGCAGCCTAGCAAATAAGGGAAAGTGACAAAGTAAAAAACACAATTCTTTACCATCTTGCTTCTCATAGGTTTCCAGGAGCATACCGCTGGGGAGTTCAGGAGCATTTTCCTTTTCAAAATGGCACAATGGGAGGATGTGATGGTGTAACAACTCCAAAAGGTAGACCCTTACAAGCTTCAGGCAGACATGCATATCCCTTCACGGAACTTGTACTCTAGTGTGAGACATTGGTTTGATAAGTTTCACAGTGTCCATAAAGTAAAAGCAATCAGATCTCTCCAGAGCTGATTCGCTTTTCCCTGGTCTTGAAACCCACGAAAAACCTTCTTCCATGGGCCTTCTCAAATGGACACTGTGACCAGAGAGATGATCAAGGGCCTGAAAGACAAAAGCAGAATCCTCGTGGTGCGCTGCTACACATCAGAGAGCTCCTTCTCACAGAAGAGTGGAACAGTGTGGCCCAGAGAAGACAGCCCGATTCTCCCTCCCAGCTCAACCCATCACTGGCTTTGTGACCTGAGCAAATGACTCAGTCTTCCCGAACTCAGTGTCAAGTTCCAAGATAATGATACTATCTATCCCACAGCCATTACTGGAAGGCTTAAGTCAGGGAGGTCTAGCCTGGCAGGCACAGTTCCTGGGACTCAGCAAGCCCTCCCTGAGTGCCAATCATTACTAACATCGCCTCACCCAGCCTGCAGCCAGAACCCAACCTGAAGCCAGCTTCTCCCTGAGATGTTACTGACCTGCCCATGCCTCAATTTTCCCATCTGTAAGATGGAAATAAAAAGGGCATCCACCTCTTAGGGTGATTTAAAGGATAAAATGAGGTGAGGGGGGCATGGGGCGGTGATTGTCAAAGGGTACAAACTTTCACTTATAAGATGAATAACTTCTGGGGATCTAATGCACAATGTAGTATCTATAGTCAACAACACTATACTGTGTTCTTGAAACCTGCTAATAAAATAGAGCTTAAGGGGAACGTGAGTGGCTCAGTTGGTTAAGAGTCCAACTCTTGATTTCAGTGCAGGTCCTGATCTCAGGGTTGTGAGATCAAGTCCTCTCTCGGGCTCTGTGCTCACTAGGAAGTCTCCTTGAGATTCTCTGCACCCTCAACTCCCTTGACCTGTGTCTTCCTCTTCATTGTGCATGCTCTCTCCCTCTCTCAAATAAATGAATAAATCTTAAAAAAAGAACAGATCTTAATTTAAAAAGATATTATTTATTTATTTATTTGACAGACAGAGATCACAAGTAGGCAGAGAGGCAGGCAGAGAGAGAGAGGAGGAAGCAGGCTCCCCACTGAGCGGTGAGTCCAATGCGGGGCTCGATCCCAGGACCCTGGGATCATGACCCGAGCAGAAGGCAGAGCTTTAACTCGCTGAGCCTCCCAGGCACCCATGTTCTTAAGATCTTAAGATCACACACAAATATTAACCCTGTGAGATGAGGCCTGTGTTAATAAACTTGATTGTGACAATCACTTTACACTATACACATGAATGGAATCATCCCATTGTATACTTTTTTTTTTAAATCACATCGTACAACCTAAATACATACAATTTTTGTTCATTGATCGTAACTCGCAAAGCTAGAAAAAATAACATTTAAAAGAAATTTTAAATAGTGTAGGAAGAGGATTGAATGGATTGATCAGGTAAAGTGTCTCATGCAGGACATAGACGAAGCAAGTCTACATGAGCTTAAGCAAGGGTGATTGCCAGTTTATGAATTGTGGGACTGGGCTACGTGTATTTCAAGGTTAAAGAGCATTGTGCAAAAGGATACAGGAAGTCACAGTTTAAACATGATCGGTTTTCCTAGAATATCAGTGTGATGATTTAAGAAAAACCTAACAAATATAAGGGATGGGCGCTATTATCTAATGGTCTGTGGCTGACACCTGAGGACTTCTGGAATTCCATTCTGTCTCCCAAAAGTGATGGCTGGGCTCCTAGGAGAAGGAAGCAGAGGCCGCTGTATGACCTGGAGGCCCCTGGCCACCAAGAGAGTGTGCAGGCTCTGTCTCATAGCCCTGCCTGGCATCCTCCTCCATCCCGGCTGCTTCAAGCACGGCCGTTTTCCACATTCCCCTTCATTAAACAAGAAACTCAGATGTTGGTAATTAGATGGCTGTCCCCAGCTGCCAAGTCACATTCGGTTCCAAAAAGCCCTGTATACTGCTACTTGTGTGTTTGTTAACAATGTCCCCACAACAGGTCTGCAATTAGAGCCCATCTGTTGGCTTTCTCAGAGAGCTGTGCCAAGCGGGCTGGTGAACTTGGAGTCCTCATTGTTGCGAATTCCTGACCATGAAACCCTGCAGCAGAAGGCCACTTGTCCCTTCCTGAGAGAGGCTAGGGGTGCTGGGGGTGGCGGGGTGGGGGGGTTCCTGGACACATCACAATGGGAGCCTAGAATAAATGTGAAGGAAGGTGGTGGAGGGTGGGGGAGGGGGACATAAGTGCATCATAAGGTGTCTGTGCTGGTTTCCTCAACACAGCGGACCACCTCCTTCCTCCAGCTGACCCGTTCATCAATGCGGCCACACCCTCAGTGTCTTTCCACAACTACTGGCTCCCAGGGGTCATTTCTTACCAAGTACTGTTTGGTTGAAATCAGGTCTCATTGTTTCCTTTTGGAGGGGGGCTCCCCGGTTCCACGCCCATAGGAGATGCCCTTGAACCAATGTCTGCTCCCTTCCTCCACAAGCCCAGTCTTGCCAAGGACTCAATGATAAATAAGCCTTCCCTCTGGGAACTGACTGGCAGATACAGAAAAGGGGAGGACATAAAATGTATTAAAATTAAATTGGGCGCCTGGGTGGCTCAGTGGGTTAAGCCTCTGCCTTTGGCTCAGGTCAAGATCTCAGGGTCCTGGGATCAAGCCCCACATCGGGTTCCCTGATCAGCTGGGAGCCTGCTTCCCTCTCTCACTCTGCCTGCCTCTCTGCCTACTTGTGATCTCTCTCTGTCAAATAAATAAATAAAATCTTTAAAAAATAAATTAATTAATTTAGTTAAATTAAATTAAAAATGTGTTTTCCAAGAAGGAAGCTATGCCTACATCCACCCTAAAAGACTTACTGACTAATGACTCAGTGTGAGGGTGCTTGCCGGATATTATAGGGAATAGGGAAACTATGCAGACATGGCCTTCCATCTATCTTAGGAGGCTTAGATTGAAATGGTGCTTTTCAACCCCAACTGCTTGTGAGCATCTCTTGGGGCAGTTTAAAAAAATACTAGTGCAATTGGAAAAACAATTCCATTTACGTTACTGCCTAAAATGATCTAAACACTTAGAAATAAATCTAACCAAGCAGGTAAGGACTTATATGCTGTAAGCTACCAAAAAAAAAAAAAAAAAAAGCCAAAAGATATTAAAGATCTAAATAAATGGAAAGCTATCCCTTGTTCATGGATAGGAAGATGTAATAACATTGTTATAATCCTAATACTACCCAAAATGATCTACAGATGCAACACAATCTGATCAAAATCCCAACTTTTTTTTTTTTTGTTTTTTTTCATAAATGGAAAAGCTGATCTTCAAATTCATACGGTATTGCAAGGGGCCCTGAATAGCTAAGACAATCTTGAAAAAGATGAATAAAGTTGGAGATCTCACACTGCCCAACTTCAAAACTTGCCACAAAACCATATAGTTATGAAAGCAAGACAGTACTGGTGTCAGGACAAGCATATAGACCAGTGGAATATAAGAGAGCACCCAGAAATAAACCCTTACAATTATGGTGCTCTGACTGTATGTCTGTGTCAAACTTCCTATGTTGAAGCTCTAATGGCCAGTGTGATGGTACTTGGAGGTAAGGCCTTTGGGAGGTGATTACGTCATGAAGGTGGTGTCCTCATGATGCCATCAGTGCTTTCATAAGGAGGGACATGAGAGAGATGATGTCTTTCTCTGTCATGGGGGGACATAGCCAGAAAGTACCCATCCACCAACCAGAAAGAGAGCTCTCACCAGGAACCCAACCATATTGGCACCCTGATCTTAGATGTCTAGCCTCCAGAACTGTGAAAAATAAACATTTGTTGTTTCAGCCACCCAGTCTATGGGTACAGCAGCCCAAACTAAGATATAAGGTCCATTGATTTGTGACTGGGGGCCCAGACCATTCAATGAGGAAAGAGCAGTCTTTTCACTCAACGGTGCTGGGAAAACTGAATGTTCACAATGCAAAACAATCAAGTTGGACCCTGACCCTAAACCATACACAAAACAAACTCAAAATAAATTGAGGATTTCAGCTGAACTCCTGAAACCATAAAACTCTTAGAGGGAAACATTGGGGAAAATCATCATGATGTTGGATTTGGCAAGGATTTCCTAAATGTGACACCAAAAGCACAGACAGCAAAATACAAAATAGGTAAACTGGACTTCACCAAAATTCAGAACTTTCGTGCACCCAATGAGACTCTCAGGAAAGCAAAAGGATAACGTACTGTGTGGGAAAAAATGATAAAAGCGTATACCCAACAAAAGACAAATATCCAGATTATGTGAAGAAGTCTACAGCTCAACAACGAAATCACACACAGCACAATTAAAAAATAGGCAGAGGATTTGAATAGACACTGCAGAAGATATACAGATGGCCAATAAGCACCCGGAAAGACGTTCAATATCATCAGTCATTAGGGAAATTCACATCCTCGGTCATTAGGGAAATGCACATCAAAACCCCAACCAGATGCCGAGATGCCTGGGATGGCTACAAACAAAGAAATAACAGAATAACAAGTGTTAGTGAGGATATAGAGATATTAGAACTCTCATAAATTGCTGATAGGAACATTACAATGGTGCAGCTGCTGTGGAAAACTACATGATTGTTCCTCAAAAGGTTACATACGTAACTACCATATGACCCAGGAATTGCCCTCCTAGGTATACAACCAAAAGAAGTGGAAGTAGAAACTGGGGCAGATACTTGTACACTCACGTTCACAGCAGTTTCAGCATCATTCACAACAGCCAAGAGGTGGAAACAATCCAAGGGTCCATCCCCAGATGAATGGATCGATGACATATGGGATAGGCATACAATGGAATATTATTCGGCTGTAAAAAGGAATGAAGATTTGATATATCCTTCATCGTGGATAGACTTCAAAAACATAATGCTAAGTGAAGTAAGCCCAGTTATAGACGGACAAAGATGGTCTGACTCCATTTGTATAAGGACCCTGAAAGACACATTTTCATAGAGACAGAGAATGGAACAGGGGTCTCCAGTGGCTGGGGGGAGGGGCAGGAGGAGGAGTGATTATTGGATGGGTATGGCTTTCATCGGGGTGAAGAATTTGTTTTTGGTGGTGGTGACAGATGCACAATGGCGTTCCTGTGTTTAATGCCATGAATCATACACTTGCAAGTGGTTAAAATGATCAATACTATGTTATGTGTTTTTTGTTGCAATAGACAAAAAGAATAATAAAAAGTATTAATGCGAGGACCAATTAAGCCAAAATCCTTGGGGATACATCCTGGGCTTCTGGGTTTTAAGAGCTCCCCCACCTTGGGGATTCTGAGGTCAAAATCGAGAACCATTGGTCTAATAGACGAGAGAAGACAAGATGTCCTGGTGGACATTATCGTTAATAATTGATTAATTGCTATTCATTGAGTACCCAGCACAGTGCTAAGCCCTGCAAGGGCATCATCTCTCTCAAATGACCGAGTTAACCTAGGGGTCTTTTCTCCATTTGTCTGCTCTTCCTTTCCTTCAGTGGTTTGACCACTGTCACGAAGCCAGAAGAGACAAGAGTCAGAACTTGCACCCAGGACTCTGACCCCAGAGCTGGGCCCTTAATTACTGCAGCATAGAGCGGGATGCCTAAGTGCTTGGGGTTTGGATGGGGCGATCAGAGGACCCTGTCTCGAGGAGGCAGTGTTTGAGGATTGTAGGGAGGGGCTCTTCTGCAGGGGTGGGGGTAGGCGGGGCAAACCTTCCAGCCGGAAGGAATAGCTCAGCAGAGATGGGAAGGACGGAAGGTATCCAGCCTCTTGGTAAAATGGCTCCCAGTGGCAGCTGGGTTAAATAGGAGCAGAGTGAACACTGAGGTTCAGGACAGACTCCAGGGACGTGAAATGCCAGAAGGAAGGGCATGGATTTCATACTGTGGGTCAACACACTGCCACCAAAAGGGTCTGAGCAAAGGAGACACAATCACCACTGTCTTGGGGAGAATTAATTAGGCAGAAGCACGGAGAGTGGAGGGGACAGCAGGGTGGGACATGTAGTGCCCGTCTGCTATGTGTCAGCTACTGTGCCAGGACCTGGGGATCCGATCTGAACCCAGCAGGCCACTGGTCAGCAGGCGGGTGCGGGGAGGTGCAGTAAGAACATGGGATGGAGGCCGGTCATCAAAGGAACGACAAGTAAAGGCACAAAGGATAGCAGGGTTTAGTGTGAGTTTGAGAGGAGAGTAGGGTGCCCCTCAAGGAACCATTTCGTGCAAAAGAGCTGCACTGGGGACATGACCAATCAGGGCAAGCTTTGGGCATGCCGTTCTCGAGCTGCTAAACACACTTCACTGTTAAGGAGTAACTTCTGAGATCCCACTTACTGCCTACAGGCCTTGAATGCCACACAGCCTCCCTCAGCGATCCTGTTTCCCGATCTGTAAAATTGAGAGACGATGATTGAACAGTCCTCCTAGGGTGCTTGGAAACGCAACGGCTCTGCCTGTTAACCGCCCCTCACAGGGTCTGACCCCTGCAAGTCCTCAGCCATGTGACCTGCAAGAGAGAGTAGTGGGAACAGAGCCTTGGTCCAAAGAAGCTGAGGGAGAGCCAGTCAGCTACAGTGTGGAAGGTTCGAGATGTTTCCAGATAGACTCAGGGTTGGAAAAGATCACTGGGCATTTGATGCAGCATCAGATGAGACCGTTGCTTTGTGCTTGGAGGCCAAGTGATATCGGAAAATATTTTAGATCTAGAATGTTCCTATTCTTGAAAACAGGCAAGAGAAAGAACTACAGTGTGAAAGATGGATTCCCCTGTCCTATGTCACACCCACTCTTGGACAGGCATTCTTTGAGAGGGCAGAATCTCTATCACCCTTTAAAGAGCTGCCACATCTCTCTGTGTGGAGACCACCAGGCCTGGCTGCCAGGAAGCCATGGCCGGTAGCAGAACTCAGGACAGACAGCCACTGATAAGGACGGACAGGAGGCCTCTGCTGGATGCCCCAGACAACCTCCCCCACCCTGTTCCTTGGCTCCCAGAACTTAAATCAACAGGGGCAAGAAAGGGAGAAGAGGAGGGAGGGGAGTCACTGCATTTGCCTGGATTATTTATCCAAAAGGGAGTAAGGAGGGAAATCTGGACTGGGCTAACCCCTGTTTACTAAATCAGGTTTTATGCCCTTGGGGAGGATCCAGGCTGGAGACCAAAGTTTAGGTCATTCATCAAGGAATCAAAGTCTAGTTTCATATGTCTGAGTTTGAGGCTGTGAAGGCTGTACCTGCTACGTTGGCTGCTTGCAACGGAGAAGCTAGAGAGGGCAGCCCACTGTCTATCTTGAAACCCTCCTTGTGAACCTGGCACCGTAGCAATGAGAAAGAAGACTGGAAGTTCCTGCTTTATAAGATTTCATTTATTTAAGTGAGAGAGAGAGACAGAACGAGTGGGGAGGGGCTCAGGTAGAGGGAGAAGCAGGCTCCCCACTGACTGGAGAGGCCAACCAGGGGCTCGATCCCAGGACCCCAGGATCATGACCTGAGCCGAAATCAGACACTTAACCAGCTGAGTCACCTGGGTGACTGGAGATAAGGGTTTGAACCAAAACAGTCCCTACCCTCAGGAAGTAGGGAGTTTACCTTTTACCATCAGGTAGAGTGGAAGCTCAGAGAAGTCTCTGAGAGACAGCCTTACCCTGGGGGAACCCTGGACCATTTCTTGGAAAGGGTACCATCAGAGTCTGGATTTGAAAGAAAGGTGGCAGTGAAAACTTGAAGAATTTTGGGGTCCTATTTTTCCTGTGAAACACTGAGAATTGAGGGTCTCCATGATTAGAAGACAAGACTTCGCATTTAATGCCAAGTCTTCTAGCTCAGTCATGAGGGGACACCATTCCATCAGGACCACGTTCTATCATGAGTATCAATAGAGTGTGGAGGTTGAGATCATAGCCCCACCATCCGAAAAAACTAGTTCAAGTTCCCCCTCTGCTGTGTGCCTCTGGGCCAGTCACTTCACCTCTCTGAACTTTTTCAATGTATCTACAAAGAGGAGACCATAATACCTGCCTTGTAAAATCCCTCTGAGGATAAATGAGAATCCTCTATAGAAAGAGCACACAGACCAATGTCCCGTACACATAGGACATCCTGAGGGCGGAGAGATTAGTCCACACAGGGCCACAGGCATGTGTCCGGGGTTGGATTCTGATGCTTCAAACACACTGGCTGCTTTCTGTCATGTAGCCATTTTCCCCTCCCAGAGCCCCGCTTCTCTGGAAATGAAGTGTCGCGACTTCCCAGGTGACTCTCCCGAGGCCACCTGCTGTCATCCCGCAATGATCTTCAGCACAGATTTAGCCAAAGTCCGTAGAAGGTGGCTTCAGGGCTCTGGGAAGGGAGCAAATGGCTTTTCCTTTGGGGGCAGGGAAGAATCTGTCCTCATTTCAGCATCAATGGGGGCTGATGATGGGAAAGCCAAGGGAGCTTCGCGGTCTCTTCTCTAACTTGGGGAAGACGCAAGGCGTGGAGGAGGGAACAGCATGTGCAAAGACTCTGAGACAGGAAGAGCAGAAAGCAAGCCAGTGAGGCTGAAGAATAGAAAGCCAGCAGGTGGGTGGCAAGAGATGACACCAGGAACCGTAGTGACCGCAGACTTGCTGTGAGCCCGGCTGTCTCCCGAGCCTGTACTGACCCACCCAGGTTTCACAACAAGCCCATGGTCAGTTGTGCTAGCATCTTCCTCCCGTTGTTTAAATCATACCAATGATGATGCCAGGTTCCTCTGACCCATCCAGCCGGTCAGCGGCAAAGCCAGGGTTTAAAGCCAGCCCACCTGGCTTCCACAGGCACCCACGGAACCGTTCTGCTATACTGCCCCAGACACAGGGCATTGCTTAGAGGGGTCTGTGTTATCCTAAAGGTAGAGGATCTAAGGAGGAGCCTGTAACCTCATTTGCATCCTCTGACAGATCCTTCTGGCTGCTGGTAGGGAATAGGTTGGAAGAGGTTAGGAGAGCCCGTGTTGGGACCAGAGAAATTAGAAGCCCAGGCTGGGCTGGCATTACAGGAGGTGGGGAGAAGTGGTCAATTTTAGGGACAATTTTGGGTGTTCCCACCTTTGTGCTTATGATAATTTTATTTAGGGAATAACAGAATTAGGTGTTGACTTGCTCAACACTTGGTAGGGGGAAAGGGGAGGGAGGTGTCAACGCACCAGAGAGCCTCAGCAGCCCCTTCAGGGACCTCGCTGTCACTTTCCACTGCCTCATCTGTCAGGGCGAGGGGCTCTGAGCCCCCTCCCTGCTATGGGGGGTGGGTGGGTTGTAGGAACAGGCAGATCCCAGGGGACCAGCATTCAGCATGCTACAGTGCAAACAGGGAGACAGCCCTCCCGGGGGACAGGAAGCCCTCTCTAGACCCCAGAGCCCTCCTGGGCCACCCCCCACTGCCTCCCACCCTCGGGGCTGATTGCCAAGAAGCCTGGGAGCTGTGTTCAGATGCAATTGTGTCCACCCTCAGTGCGGCCTTTGGCCTTTGCCTTGGCAAAGGGAATTTAAGGCTGAAAGGACATGTTCTTACAGTCAGGCTGCTAACCCACCATCAGGGGCGGCTTTGAACCAAATCCTCACCTCCAGGTAGTATAGTATATGCCTGCCGCCAGCAAACACGTGCACGCGCGCACACACACATGCACACACACACTCACGCACACACACGCGTGCACGCACACACACAGAGCTAGGGCTCCCTGCAGCTGGCAAAGATCCAGCTCCCTGAGATAGCAGTCCTGCCCCTTCAGAAAAGCCAAGGAAGCATCCCTTGGGGCCTTGGCCTCCAAGCTCCACAACCGGGGCTGGGGGGGGGGGGGTGTTGAACCCTCCCACCCCCAGCAGGCAAGCGGGCACTGCCAGTTTCCCAAATATAAGAACAGGGAGGAAGGAGCCCTGCGCTGGAGCCCGGGAGAGGGGAGATGCTGAACCGCCTCCAGCACCTGGAGATCTCCGCTGTTTGCATTCTGCCTCACCTCCTTCTGCAGCCACTGAGAGTTAATCTCCACAGCCAAGATTAGTTTATTCGATTAACTCCGCTCCCTATAGACCGTCCTGGGAGCCCTCCGCCGTGCATCCAGAACAAACCTTACCAACCTCTTACCGGCCAGAAGAAGATTCAATAGAATAATCTTTCTCTCTCTTCCTTTCATATGATTGGAAAATAAATTGAAAATGAATTTCAGTTATTGCTTGTGTTTTAAATATGAGATAAAGGGCAGCCCCTGTGCCAGCTAGTTCAACAGATGGGGCAGGGGAGGAGGGCTTCCATTATGAGCAGCACAGACATGTTTTGTGGGGGGAAGCAGGAGGCTCTCCAGAGCAAATGTGCCTGGTTACCGACAATATTTGCGTAATTAGGCTGTTACATTTCCGCATCTTTAACTGATTGTTGTTATTTTGTTTGTTTCTGCAGAACTACAGCATAGCCATCAAAACTGGAGGTCCTAAAGTAAAAATATTCCCTGCAGCATCCTATTTCAAAACATTTCTGAAACAACGGGAACTCCAATGTGGCAGCATGTTGAAACACCTGGGGAGTTTTTAAAAACTCTGATGCTTGGGTCCTACCTCCAGGAATTCTGATTTAATGGGTCAGGGGTATGGCCTGGGCATGGAGATAAATTTTAAAGCTTGGATGAGGATGAGGATGATGATGATGATTTCAGTTAAAAATTTTTTTGAATTTATAAAGATTCTTTTCAAAGATCATACCAGTAAGTAGCCAAATTTGAGAACTTGGGTCTCCAAATTTTCTCTGCTAATAGCAACGTCAGGAGAATTCAGAGGTGTCACAATCCCATTAACTACCCTGATAAGCAGGACCCTCTCTCTCTCGCTCTTACACATGTTGTTAGAAACATAAAGTCAATATGCTGGTCCTTCTTACCTTCTTTCTTCCAGTGGGATGGGTGTCTTGGTGGGTGTGGCTGGGCCCACAATGCCCCAGAGGGTTCGAAATGCAACATTCATAGATATATTTGTACAGTCCCCATGTTCAGCATTTGTCATCACTGTCACCTAAACTGATTTCCTGGGTCATAAAAATAACCATAATGCTTGACCCTGAAGATTCAATTTGCCTATTTGCTTATTCGGGTTCAAGATGTGATGTCAAACCCTGCTCTTTTAGTGGTTGCTTTTCACACTGACTTTGCTCCAGTGGATAACGATGATGATGGGCAAATCAGTCCCATCTCGATATTGGTGCAGATAGAAGGGCAGTCAGATGCTGGGAGCGTGGTGTTGACAAGGGAGAGGAGTCCGGGAGAAGGTGCCCAGATGCGAAGTCTCCCTTTGTGGCAGCGCCCCTTCCGGAATCCGTAATTCACCACTGAGTAATGATGACAGTAGGATTCCTGGTTTGAGTACGTTCTGCTGCCCAAATAAGAGATATCTTGTTGTCACACACAGTCTGCCACATGCATATTTTAAAATGCACGGAGATCTAATTAAAGTGGGCGGCAACACTTCTCTTAATTATTCATGATGCCTCCAGTACCCGGAGACTCTTTCTAAAGTTATAATAATTATCAAATAATGATGCTGTGCCCCCTCCAGTCCCTCATAAAACCAGGCATATGCTCGCTCATCTCCTAATTATATTAGCCGGACATCACCATAGGTTGCAGGAAGTGTGGGGGGGGGTCAAACTCAGATATTCTCAAAGTAGAGTCCTATTTTCAAATTAGATTATTAAAACACTTGGACAAGAAGACACACCTGGATAAATGTCAGATCGATAGCTGGGCGCTGGTTCAGTTTTTGAAAGATGGAGTGCACTCACTTTCATTACATTATATGATAGTGTACACTAGGCTTCTGTTTGGCCATGAACCTTTAGCTAAGTCATATCAGAGCCAACATCAGGACGGTGGATTCCTTTAGAAAAAATAAATAAATAAATAAAATAACAAATAGAAATTTAAAGCACAATAAAAAAAGAATCCAAATGTGTGATTTCTATCTCACCCAAAAAAACTCACAAAAATTATCTCCTCAATGAATGCTCTCAGTTCAATTATTAACCAAAATACGACAAATGGACTACAAATTGTTTGAAGTTATTCTTCCAGAGGTCCTTGGAGATATTTATCACAAGGCCCTTCTCCAATACATGTATTTGCAGGTTCTGTGTGGTTGAAGACGTAGGAAGGTGGTGCTCTGTCCTTGATTTACACTTGAGCCGTTCAGAATTCTGAACACTTCCATCCTTCCCCCACTGGGAATCTATGGTAGCTCACCTTTGGAATGTGGGACTCCTTTTGTTGCAATGGTTTGCAATAATCCTCTCTCTTTTACACGTTTCTATTTTAAGGAGGAAACCAGTCCAAAATGAATAACAGTGTAGAACCAAAGACTCGCAACAATTTAAAAGGACAACAGGACTTGCTTTACCTGCTAAGTCCTACAATTGAATCTTTTTTTTTTTTTTTAAGATTTTTATTTATTTATTTGACAGAGAGAGATCTAGTGAGAGAGAGAGCACAAGCAGGGGGAGTGGGAGACCGAAAAGCAGATTCCCCTGTTGAGTAGGACCCTGGGACCAGGACCTGAGCCAAAGGCAGATGCTTAAGGACTGAGCCACCCAGGCGCCCCTACAGTGGAATCTTGAAGTTAACAGGACATAGAAAGGCATGTTTTCAATGGAATTCCCTGATCCCAACTTCTCCTGCCATTCTCACCCATGATAGGGCTTGATGCTGGGGCTTACACCGCATGATCTGAATTCTGCCTTTACGATCTCTCCCAATGGGTGATGCTCAATTTAGTAGATTACTCTGCACACAGTAGCCTCTCGATTATTGTCCCCCGCCTTTATAATTTGGCCACGAGTTTCCCACCCTCTGTACTCAAAATAGAAAAACTCATCATGTGTGGACTCAGAGTCCTTGAGCAAAAGAGCACGGGGTCCCCAAGATCCTGCCTTCAGATGGGGTTCCCAGGAACACTCCCTGTGGGTTTGGTGAGCCCCCAGATCTGCAAATAGCGGCCACACTGCCCTCCCCCCCCCGCTGTGCACCTCTGCAGGCCCCACGCCCACCTCCTTTCTTCTGCCAAAGTACAGAATATCAATAGCATTTTAGGCTTAGAAAGTTCAAGGGTCAATCTTCAAGGTGCTTAGGGCCAGGGCAACTCCCCAGAGACCCGAAGCCACACTTGGTCCTCAATAGCCAGGCTGGTGTCCTTGGGGTGCATGACAGTGACGGCATCTCCAAGTAAATAAAGGCATCCCCGAGCGAAAGCGCCAGTGTTCCTCATGCTAATTAAACAAACCAATTATGGTAATTAACTGGCACGAACGTTTGAATGGCTGTGAATCAGAGTGAAGGGGGTTACCACTTAGCTTCCACACAATTATCCTGGTAAAAAGGGATTTCCAAACCAGATCTGACTCACATTTTCTGGTCACTTCCAAAATGTAACAATATTGAAGTTCTCTGTGCGGACCTGCTTCCCCCGCTTCAACCTGAGGCTCTCAAAAGTGGGAAATGTGAGAAGGAAAGAAACCAAAAAACAAACAAGAGAAAAAGAAAACCCAAGCCCCTTCTTTAAAATCCTGCTTCTCTGGCAAGATACTGGGGGATGTTACTTTTCACTTTACTTAGCCAGAGGAATTAGAGAAATTTCAGTTTCAGGGAAGGTCACCTTGACTTTAGGAAGGAAACAAGGCCTGAATGACATGCTAATTAGGACACATCTCTTTGAAAAACTGTGGAGAGGGCTGACTATGTATTTTTAAAGCAGGCCAGTGATGAAAATAGTTTACACCAAGTTCCCAGTGTTTTTCGTTTTCTTCCTAAAGAGAGTTGGTTGGTCAAGTTGATCCCTTGTTGTTGAAATTCAATCCAAGGGCATTAAAGTGTAAACCAGTTGGAAAAACAAAGAGCTTTAGGGAAATTAGTTGCTTCAACAACAACAAACAAGCACTCGGTAATCTTCTTAGAGAAATTAATGAAGGAAAAACCCCCCTCAACTGGGAAGGAGAATGATCTCCCACTCTCAAACCACAGGCCTGGGAGGTTTGGGGAGAAGGTGTAAATGAAGAAAGCAGGATTAAACCGGACTTCAATGAAAGCACAAAGAAATTTGGGCGATCTGAGAGCCCAGCGCACCCATTTTCAGATGGAAGAGTGTTTTGGAGGGCCAATGGGTCCTAATCCTTTATGCAAATCTCCTTAGATTGAAGTTTGCTTAAGTGTTTTATTTCTTTGCATACAATTAACATGTGAAGCCCTGCAATGTTAACCGACTTCAAAGAAGCTCTCCCGTTTAGATGCATCTAAATGCAGGTTTCATTTAATAATCTTCCAAAGTTTTCTGATACTTGAAGATGAAATCGCCCTTTTCAGAGTCTTCAGGGCCTTGCAAACACTCAAAAATAAATAAATAAATAAATAAATAAACAAACAAAAAACAAAAAACAAAAACAAAAACACAAAAAACAAAAACAAAAGCAAAAAGCAAAATCCACCCCGCCCCCCAGCCCCCAACCGACCAACTAACCAGGACGGGCTGGAACTTTATCTTCTTTTTGTTGGTTTTAAGGTTGATAAACAAATTTCCTATTTTTGTCCAGTTTGATCAGGTACCCTATACTCCTGTTTTTAAAAAATAACACGTAAGTCGTAGTCCTAAACAATAGTGTTTGGGTTTTTTTTTAACTTTTTTTTTTAAACTAGTTTTTTTTTAACTTTTTATTTGGAAATAATCTCAAATTCATGGAGAAGTTACAAAACTAGAAAGAGTATAAAGAAAACCCTTTCCCTTTGCCTAGGTCCACCTACTGCTAATATTTTATCTCACTGCTTAATCATTTGTGCTCATCTCACACACACACACACACACACACACGCACGCACGCACGCACACACCAGATTTGCTTCTTTAAGCCACTGGAGGCTACTCTCTGTACTCAAGTTTCATACTGAGGATACCTTTCTGGAGACTTTCTTACCAACAGGGATGTTCTCTCACATAGCCACAATTTAGTTTTCAACTTCAGTAACATGAAACTTGCTACAGTAACTTTTATCTCATTTCTCATCTGTGTTTCCATTTTGCCAGTGGACCCAATAACATTCTTTGTAGAAATTTCCCCCTGTAAGAGGAGACCCAGAGTAGGATGGGCTATTGTACTGGGTTGTCAAACCCTTTTCAGTTTGAACAATGTTTTTAAAGTTATGTCAATTTTTAAGCATTTGGATGAATTTAGTAAGAAAAAAAAAAGATAGTATTCGGTAAGTCATTGTATTGTTTAATTTAGATACCCAAAGCTTAAGCTTTTACCAATGTTTGTAACTGACGTATGTGGAATCCAAGAATCAGGAATAAAAATAACAATAATAAAAGTAAACCTTTATTGGTCACTTACTCTGTGCCAGGCCCTCTGCTAAGTGATTTAAGTAGATGAGATCTGTGACAACACTTTCTCCTCAAGGCCTCCTTTTCTCTCCCAGCACAGAATAAAGGGACTTTCGGAAATGTCCAGGGTCCCCTTTTTTCCTTCCTTCTAAGAATCTCAGCATTTGAACCCCAAGCCTGTGATTCAGGTCTGGGCTTGTGAGCGGCCTAAAGGAGACTGGCACTCCTGGTCTATATCTCGTACTAGCAGATAAACCAGACAAAGTCTCTGTGGATAGGTGTTAGGAAGAAAAACAAAGCAGGCGAAGGGTGTGGGGATAGAAAGTGACGCGGAGGTGGGAGTGGCATGGCTGTCTCTTTTAGGAAGGCCAGAGAAGAGCTTTCTGCTTGGGGTGGCATTGAGAAGGAGCCCCGAAGATGGGACATGCTGGCCAGAAGCTGGTGGACATCTGGGGAAAGAACAGTCTAGGCCAGGGTGGGGGGTCAGTAAGTGCAAAGGCCCTGCAGCAGAAATGTGCATCATATGTGTGAGTCCCTGCTTGGGGCCTACAGTGGCCGTGGCAGAGGGATCTGGGAGGACCATGAAAGGAGAGGCAAAGAACAGCAGTCACCAGGGAACAGAGAACATGGGATCTTGTAGGTCCTGGTGAGGACTCTGGCTTTTAGCCTGAGTGATATGAGAAGCCATGGCCAGGTTCTGAGCAGAAGAATCTTTTCCAAGGTTGGAATGTAGAAGCAGGTAGAAACCAGGAAGCCGTTAGAAGGATATTACAACAATCCAGACACTGATGAGGGCTTGGCCCTGGGGGGACAACCGTGCTTTGAGGGTAGAGCTGCCATGGACTGCTGGTGGGGGGAATGTGGGATGTGGGAGAGAACAGAGTCAAAGCTAGGTCTGTCGTGTTCGCCCTGAGCATCCGGAAGGACAGACTTGTCACTTACAGAGAGGAGGAAGGTGATGGGGCTGGTTTTGGTGAGAGGATGAGACAAGAGTAGACATGGAAGCTCATCTCTGAATGCCGTGAAACCTACATTCCACGTCCAAGTGGCGATAGAGGTGACCGTTCCTCCCGGACTCTGATAGTTGAGTATTTTAAAGACGAATGTTCTGTGTACTGCCCTGACCAGACTCTCGCCCTTTACAGCAAATACCTTACAAGGCATTTTCTTGTTGTTTTGCTACGCGTTGAAGGTCATGGAGGAATCGAGTCAATGAGATGTAATTTGTGACTTATCAGGGTTGGAGTTCACACATGAGTTCTCGCCCTTTGATGAGATGTAGGGAGATCGGGTTGTATGAAATTTTCCCCACAGAAGATGTGATGGGGAAGATTTATTTCAAGTGATAACTTTAGCAGGAGCGGCTAAAGGGTAGGGCTGCCCTGTGATGATCCCTTGTCATGGAGGATGGGAGTGACAATTCTTCCTCAGCAGGAGGGCTGGTGAGCCTGCTGCCCACTGGGACGGGTTTCAGAAAAGCTTTTTCTGGACGGCGTGTGTGTGAGCACTCCAGGACCTGGTGTGGGTTACACAGAAATCAAACAGAGCTGGGAGATGCTCCTAGACTTTGCTGGAAATGACCCTCCCCTCGCTGTCCTTGGGGAGGTTCATCCTGCTTTGTCCCCTTGTACATTTGAAACCCTTTCCTGTCCCCAAACCCCCCGTCCATGACCCCCTACCCCCGCCTCTGCCCCAATTCCACAATCCATCACCAAGCTTTCTGTGCTTCCAGGCCCCTGGGCTGACAAAACTTCTGGGCAAGGGGTAGCTTCCCAGTTCTCCCAGTTCCACCCCACCCCTCCTCCCCTGCAGCGGTTAAGACGGGCAGGAGTCTTCCCTGTCCACTTCTTAGCTGTGTGACTTAGGCAAATCGTTGAACTACGCTGAGACTCGATTTGCTCATCAGTAAAATGGGATGGAGGAGGAGACTCGGCCATAGACGTTGTAGCACAGAAGCACGATGGGGCCACTGCATGCCCAGATGGGGCATCTGTGGAAAAGGGGAAAGACATCCCTTCCTCCAGGGGGACACGACCCCACACAGGAACAATGGCCTGGTGAGTGGAACTTGGCGATTTCAGCCCTACCTGGTCCCTTCTGGGCATCTTTGACAAGGTATGGTCCGCCCAGGCTGTCCACATGTGTCCCGGAGAGAAATCTACAGCGATGAGAACACAGACCGCGTTTAATAACCACTTGCCAGCCATACTAGGTGACTTACCAAGGCCGTGCTGGCTCAGGGCACCCACGATTGATCGTGGCAAGCACAGCGGCTCCTAACCCAGCCTCCAATGGCCCTGCAAGTCGCTTCTCTGAATTCAAGCAAGGGGACCAAAAAGCAGCGGCCAGGCCTGCCAGCTAGCCCACCCGGCCCCATGCCGCCCTCCGCTGAGTCCCAGGTAGGGGTGGGGCGGTGATGGAGGTGGAGGGAGTCAGGGGAGACAGTGTATCGCCCCTCAAACCTCCAAGTACCTGGTGGCAGCTGGTGGCATTTCTGAACTTGAGAAGAAGGGAAACAAATTTTCCCAGTTCCAGAAAATGCCTCGAGGCCTCTTAAATGCCCCCTTCAGACGGGCAGCTGGAGCAGGCTGGGGAGAAAGCCGCGCCGCGTGGGTTTCCTGAGGACCATATGGGCAACACGGCTCGTTCTGTGGCTACACCCGCCCTGCTTGTCATCCCCAATCATACTTGCTGTAATCCGTGTTTTAATTTACTCTGCTGGTGCAACACCCGCGCTGCCAGGGCGGTCCTTGGGGCCCCCTCATTCCTGCTGCTGATGACAAGGCGTATGCAAAAGGCACAATTATTCACCCACCAAGGTGACAGGGAAGGCCTCTGCCTGGGAATAGGTTTCCGGCTTCCAGCATTTTCTTGTCAGCCGCTGAAGCACTTTGCAGTTTGCAAACAATTCTATGGAGACCCCCCCCTCTCTCTCTCTCTTTTTTTTTTTTTCTTTTCTTCTTTCTTTCTTTCTTTTTTTTTTTTTTTCTTTTTCAAAAAAGCGTTTTGATCATAGCAAGTGATGAGACTGCACGGGCTGGCCGCTGGCTCGCCATTGATTCCGAAGGCCCATCTTAAGAAGGGTGGCCACGCGCGTTCCTCCTATTCAACTGGATTATTGGATTTTTTTTTTTTTTAATCAAATAAGATTCTCCTCTCCCTTCTCCTTCTCCTCCCACACTCCAGCCCCCTGCCTGTTTGGCCTCAAACAAAGGGAAATATGTCAAGCCCGGCCTATTAATTCATACAGATTTGGCACTGTTTATGTTCTCATGCGGACCACATTCCAAAGCACCAAAATAAAACAGCTCGAGTGTAGCTTTCAGCTCCCGAGCCCGTGATGTATCTCATTTGCCACGGTCCAAGCCGTGGTAACAATGCCTTTCATTTTCTTATGGCCTAAAATGATTTTCTTTCTGGGAGGGCCATTTTGAGAGAGAGGGAGACAGAGACAGAAGGAGAGAGCCAGAGGGACAGAGGGAGAGAGAGAGAGAGAGAGAGAGGGGGGGAAAGAGAGAAGAAAAGAAAACCACTTCTCTTTTCCTTTTCAGGGGATCATTTGCAAGTTAAAGCTAACCTGGGGAGAGCAGGAACAATGGCAAGGCCCAGAAAATGGTCCGGGCCTGGGGGTGGGGGGGAACGTATGGAGGGGGGAGGGTAGTGGGAGGGGGGCGTATGCGAATGAGGATGATGTCCAGCTCTTTACCTCTTTGTCCTTCCATAATATCTACTTAATGCAGTTCAATAGCTGCGGATTGTTAGCGGCATTAAGGATTCTATTAAGTTCTTCCCAAAGCCTTGCTAGTCTCCTCCAGCTGTTGAGGGCCTGAAGCTTTCAGCTGAGCCTGGCTCAGAACCTTCCAGAAAGCACCTCCGGAAAATGGGTCTTTTCCAGCCTAAGAAAGACACCTCCACTCTCCCCTCAATTTCAGGTCTGTGACCGCAGAGCCCACCTCAGAAGCATCTCCCCGCTGCCAAACGTTGCTATTTCCAAATTTCTTCAGCCCCCAAAGCTTTGAATTAGGGAGACACCCCTCCACACGTGCGTTCTATCCCCTGTCTAAAATGCTTCCACATCGCACGTTAGATATAATCTTCCTCAACTCCAGAAGTCTTTTCCGAAAGCATTTTTGAAGTCTTTTCAGCATTTCAGTACGCTTTAGCCAAAATCACGGTTCACTTTGTTCTTCTGATTCTTCCTGGTTTAGACACCATCAGACAAGGGTTAAATTTCAGAGGCAGCGACCTAATCCTCCCTCTTTCGATCTTTAATTAAACATTTGGTTTAGTTGGGTCTTGAAGTTTTGTCTTTTTTATAAACTGAAGCCAATACCATAACTTTGGTTTCCCAACAGGAAATAATCCCCTGGCTCTCAGAAAGTGGGCCAGTAAATAAAATGGCTTCGAAACGAAGAAAAAAAAAAGTTCCCTAATACTGATTCAGTGTTCTTTTCAGCTTCCGTTGAGTCAGCTGGTAAACTCCAGGGGCTGCTTTTCCATCTTTACTTGGGGCTCTAAGCTCACCTCTTAGCATTTGGCCAGACCAAATCGAGTCAGGTGGCGGGGTTCACTTCTTCAGGATCTGGCACAAAGGGGGGGACCCACCCACCTCCCGTTTCCCACACAATGATTTTACTCATTAATGAGTTCCAAAGATGGCCTCCAGGGACCCGGGCTTGTCATCCTTCCTTGAAGGCTAATTCCCTCTTGGGGCCACCCTGCCCCAGCAGACACACGGGGTCCTCTTCTTGCCTGTTGGGGCAGGAAACATCTCAGGCAGAGCAGCTCCGGACACTGTGGCATCCGGGAGCTGGCGGCTCCTTCTAGAATGGCAGAGTGAAGGAGGCGGGGGTGGGGGGGGTGGGGGGGGTGGGGCTGCGGGAGGGCCAGCCAGAGGGGAAGGGGCCACACCAGGATTTCACACAGTTGGCTTGAAGAGGCAAGCACTAAGCTGCCTTTTCAGCCACGGTAAACCCCGTCCATCTGGCCACCCTAAAACTCTGTTAGCTTGTTCCCCTCGCCCAGGGCTGATTAGGCCTCCTGAAGCAGAAGTAACAACATGAATGGTGTAAACCCCGGCCACTTGAGGGAATTACATTTCATTTCATGCTTGACTTAATCAAAACTGGGGAAATGAAATGTACACCTTTTTGATGTTCTTTTCCCTGCTGTTTAAAGAGAAGAATCTTAACCCATTTGATCTTCACATGCACCCAGTAAATGACCAAATATGCCAAGCTGTCAAAAGCAGAAGGCGGCCAGTTGCCAGGCGGTGTTGGGTCACTGGGAAAGCACTTAATACAGGCCAACTTAAGTTTGGAGCCCGGGGGTTTGGTTGTAAATGCAGCATTTCCCCTCCGGCCTGACCACAGTTACCAACTCTGTGAAGGAAAAGGTGGACCGGGAAAATTAAACGTCAGCCGGATTCGGAGGGAGGGAGCACGGGTTTGACCCTTGCTCCTGCTGGTGTCTCGAAAGTTCTCCCCGGTATCACCTCCTCCGTGAGGCTGTGCCCACCCATCACCTACCCCTAGAACCCGTGGAGGGGGTGTGCTGTGGGGTCGCCCCCGTGCGTCCTTTAGGCAAGAGACCTCACCTCTCTGGGGGGCCCAGTTAACCCATGGGTGACACGGGGATGATAATAGCTCTGACCCCGCTGGTTGTTGTGAGGAGTGAATTAGATAATGTAGATAAAGTTCTTAGCATGATGCCTAGCACAGAAGTTCTCAGTAAATGCAAGTTATTATTACTATTATTATTATTATTGTATTTATTCCTAACTGATATGAACAAAATGAAGCCCTCCCCAAGTTCATGTGTTGAAGCTCAACATGCCCCCCACCGTTTGATTTCATTTGGAGATAAGGCTTTCAGGAGATCATTAAGGTTAAATGAGTTCATAAGGCTGAGTTACAAATCTGATAAAATTAGGGCCTTGATGTAGTCCACTCGCCCACACTGAGAAAGAGCCATGTGAGGACATGGCAAGATGGCGGCCATCCACAGGCCCGGAAGAGGACCTTCCCCAGAAACTCAACTGGCTGGCACCCTGCTCTGGAACTTCTCAGCCTCCAGAACTGTAAGAAGACACATTTGTGTTGTTTAAGCACCCCATCTATGGTGTTCTGTGCCTGCGGCCCACGCAGACTGACATGCCAACCTATCAGAATTTTCTATTCTTATCTTGTATATATGTCCATCTCTTCAATGAGACAATGAAATTCCCATGACTCATCTCAGTTTGGACACTGGGGGTTTAGCACAGTGTCTGGGGTAACAGTGGGTGCTCAGTAAGGACCTGTTAAATACATAACTGGGTGAGCATCGTTTTGTGTGCCCAGGGAGCCCTGGGCCTTTTCTTGTCCTCGTTTGACTACTTCTATGCTCTGTGACCTTGGACAAGTCACTCACCCTTTCTGTGCTTCAGCTTCCCTAACTGTACAGCATCCTCCGGTTGGACTGGGTAATTTCTAGGGTCTCAGAGACTGTGAGATTTGGCTTTTAATCAAAGATTGAGGTGGGGAGAGCAAGACGAGGGAATAAGTAGAGGCTAGGATAAGGCTGCGCCTTTCCCAAGCCCAGGCAGCAGGAGAAGGTGCCAAATGACACTGAATGAGCAGAAAGGTGCCAAGATGGTTCATTGGACAACTAGAGTCTGGGGACACATGGGTGGTGTTTATAGCTGCTCAAGTCCTAGTCCTAAATTCTGCCAGCTTAACTGGCTCAGGAAGGGGGTGCTCTAGCTTGGAGATTTCTACCAGGCCTCCCTGGAGAGCCAGAACTATTTCTTGGATATGCTTCTACCCAGCTGGCCTTGCTAACTCACTCATGACCTTGAACCCATCACCTTATATGCTCTCTGAGCCTCACTGTCCACCTCTGAAGGGAGCATAAGAAATAACTATTACCACTAGGACAAGCGCATGATTGGTCTGTGAGTGCGGCTTCTCCATAAGGACATGCCATTTGAGCCCTGACCTGAGAGTTTAGCTAAGCCATTCCAGACTGCCGGCAACAAGTTTGCCCAATAGAACAGAAACCCCAAAATGAACCAAGTACGTCATCACACATCCAAATAATGGACCACTTTGCCATCAGCAAATGTTGCTGTCTGTTAGGCAAAGGTAGGTTATAACAACGTTTCCGGGTGATACACAGAATATGATGGTGTCTTTGTAAAATGTGTGCATGTGCATGTGTGTATATGCAGTGTGTGAGTTCACATCTTTGACACATCTGGAAGGGCATGGGCTCTGGGAAGTGCCCTGAGTTCTGATCCGGACTCTCGGTAGCTTCAGGATGTGGGAAATTACTTAACATCACTGTTGGCCTCAATTTCCTTTTCTGTAAAATGGGGATGATAGTGACACCCCTAGCCTCATCTTCTTGTTATAAAAACTAGCTGAGTCAGTACAGAGGAAGGTTCTTAACCCAGGTTCTTAATAGACACCCAGTAAAATGGGAGCTGTTACGGGTTCTGTAGAAGCATTAAGGAAAAAAAAGTCAGGCAGAATTTGTACCTGAATGATAACCACGGTCGCCAGTTATTTTTGTATTACATAAGTGTGACACAAACAAAAAAGGTAAGACTTTTTTTTTTTTTTTTCCCAAAGGAAGAAAAAGAAAACAAGGATGGGACAGATCTTATATAATTTCAGCATGGAAGTATGTCCCGAATCTCTCGGGTAAATGAAAAAGTGAGTTCTCCAACAGTCTGCATGGAGATCATGTTTTCAATGAAATGCTGGTGTGCAAAATGAGAAAATTCTGGAAGGCAATAAGTTACACTTCTCACAGTACCCGTCTCAGGAGCCAGAGGTGGCAGGCTCCCAGGGCACAAAATCTGCACTTGCAGGACCCTGAGAGCCAGCATCTCCTTCAGTCTGCACCCTCTGTCCCCTCACTGCATCCCCGTGCCTGCTCAGGATCCTGGGTGAGGGTCTGTGAAACCTTCCCTTACTATGCTCTTTATATCTTATGGTTTTGGTTATTTTCACGCTTGTTCTTTATTTCTGTCCGGGGTATTATTCTTTCTAATAATAAATAGTTATTTATTGAAACCATATCAGTGTTTTGGCGGTGATTCTTTATTTCTGTTTGTTTTTATTTTATGCCATGTTTATTTCATGTCTCTTTCCTCCTTTGGGTATCCATAAAAATGCAATGCAATCATAATAACAGTTGCCACTGTTATTTATCCATTTGGCTCCTCGGTGTGGAGTTGCCTAGCCCCTCGCACAGTATTTGCTGTGTAACACTTTCAGCCAGCCCTTACTGAGCGCTTGTTGCGGGCTGGGCCTTGTGCTGTCCCAGCGATTAGCGGAGCAAGTGAATCCTCCTACAAGCCTTCCTCAAGGGGTCTGTTAATATCCCCATTCCCTTCTAGGGAACAGAAAGTTCAGAGACCTCAAGAGTCTTGCTCAGGGTTGCACAGCTAGTAAGAGGTAGAGGTGGGATCTGGGCCCTTGGAGTCAGGCACTGGAGCTTATACTTTCAAAAGATAGCCCACGCTGCTTTGCTTAGCCCACATTTGTCCATTTAATCACATCTTCAGCTATCCTGCTTTGGGATGCCCTTGGTGCCCCCCAAGCCCCCCCTTCTTTTTTGGTGCACTGTAGACAACAGTTCTAATGTAATGTGCCAAAGAACCTAAATATCCCACCAAGAAAATCCCAGTCTCTGCCCCATCCCTGCGTTGCACCAAAGGGTTTTTTTTTCCCCTCCCTTTTGTTAAGAGGCCTCATTTCTGACTTGATGAAAACATTTGTAATAGATAATCAAATGCTGATATGTTGCAAGGGACAATGCCTTATTTGTTAAATATAAATGAACATGAACACGGGTCCTCCATGATAGAAAGGCAAAGGGTTCGGACGCCTTTTCAGAGGGACGGGCTGAGCCCCAGGAAAGAAAGCCAGGAGCCCCTGAAGGGTCTGGTCTAGGATGGTGATCGTGGACAGCTCTTGTGTGACAAGATACATAGTTTCTTTTCAGCAACAGGCAGATTATTGGTTACTATAGTTTCCCTAATGCTCAAATACAGCTCAGGCCTAAGCTGAACAGAATAGGTTAAAAGGTGCCGAAGTTTGGCCCGGGAAGCCACATGTTGAGAATCAGACACCAAACAAAGCAAAAAGCACATCTCCCTGGTCTTTGATGTCTTTTCTGAAGGATGTAGAGTGAGAAAAACACAACCGGTGCTCAGACCAGGGGCTGGATGGGCCCCTGTGACAATGGTCGGCGGAGTGGGAGCCCAGCACAATGCCCAGACAATGTCCCCAATCCCAGGCGTCCCTGGGCGCGCCGCTCGCTCACAAACACCCCTGCTGGAAAGAGTATTTTAGCCCCCGGTTTCTTAGAAAGTTCCTGCTGTCCTCTCCAGCCCTGCTAAACCGCCTGCCTTCCCAACCAGACCTCTCTGCAAGCACCCTTCCGAGAAACAGAGAGAGACAGAAAGACGCGACTTTCTCACTAAAATGCCACTGTCCCCTAGCAGCCTAAACACAGCCACAAGTCAGCACCATTCCTCCACTTGTTTTGAATTTTCCTACATCTGCATAAACATCTTTTTTTTCAACTTCGGGGAAAAAAGAGAAGCTTTCTCCCCTCAAATAATTCATCTTTGCTCTAAAATATTGCCTCGCGGATCCCTTGGAGGGGACGGTGTGACGTTTTTCATAAACGGGATTAAATTAACCACTATTTATCCAGGCGATGTGGGTCTCTCCTCTTCTGCTGGGATCTGTTTATTTCATTTGGCTTTTTATTTAAATTTAGGGAGCAGATAAATGTGCTTTCACGTTTGGAGATCTCCATCCATCTCCAGCCGGCTGCATCTGGGAAAATAAGTGTGTGGGAGATTATGAGAGAGAGAGAGAGAGTGGGAGAGAGAGAGGCAAGCTGAGACATGGAGTTCTGAATGTTTTTTGGTGGTTGTTGCAGTATTGTGTTCCTGGTTGTCATTAGTTCTTTATAATGTTTCATGAAAAATATCTAATTGTAACAACTGTATTCCTCCAGTGAACATATTCCTTGAATTGAAGAGCTCACAATGGCCATAGGATAACTGTCCTTGAATTTGAGCCCTTTGTGGGCCATCAATAGGCTTACAATGTGCTGAATTAGCAGGCATATTAATGGGCAGATGCAATAGCGGACCATTCTTCAGACCCAAATCTTCTTATGCAAATACCCCATGAATTCAGTTCAAAGCACTGCCTTCAAAATGAGATGAGCCCCCCCACACCCCCCCACCACCACCCCCAGAAGGGACCCTGGGCGAAAGTGACATGAGAAAAGTTTAGACACTTGTTTTTATAACTGGACATGATCTTGTTATCATAATCTGATGCTGGTCACTTGCATGGCCGGCTTGTAGGATTTTAAACCCTTAACAGAGAGAGATAATCTTGGCCTTTGTAGGAGTGTGGACAGAATCCTGGCGTGCAGGAAAGCCAGCAGTGAGAAGCACAGTTCCTGCTTTCTCAAACAAAACTTTTCATGATAAAAGCTTTTATCCCAGGATAATCACCCGGCTGGATTTCAGTGGTGGTGGTGAGGTTGGCAAAGGGCAGGAAAGGCAATTTTTTTTTTTATAAAAAATGAAAATAACCGATTCCTGAGATGACCCACAATCGGGCCACATCAGCTGTCTGAGTCCCCATAATAGGAGATGTAGGGTTTGCAAAGATCCCAGAGAGAGCAGACTTTTTTTGTTGTTGTTGTTGTTCTTGTCTCCCTAGCCCCAAGCAAGATAACACAAGGCTTAGCTAGCATTTCCGGGCTACCAAAATGTACCAGGCATTTTTGTTCTGTGCTTCGTCCTTTATGAGCATCAGCTTGTGCAGTTTTCACAGATACTCTATAAAGTAGCTACCGTTACTGTCCCCATTTTACAGATGAGGAGAGTGAGGAAAGGGGCTAGGAAACTTGCCCAGGAACTGAGAAACCATGAAGTCCTTTAGGGAAACACCTGCTGCAGGCACATTAGCTAACTCTGGTGGAAAATGGTACTTTTCCTGCAAACACTTTCTTGCCAGAAGAATCCGCTCCCTCTCTCCAGTGCCCTTCTGAGCAGGGTGGCCCAACCAGCGCCAGGATATTTGGCCACTTGTCCCCTGTAGAGTGTTCTTTCTTCCTTGACACAATTACATGATAAACTTTATTTATACTAATACTTAATTTTTTTTTAAGATTTTACCCATTTATTTGACAGAGAGAGAGAGCACAAGCAGGGGGAGTGGGAGAGGGAGAGCACTGAGCAGGGAACCCGATGTGGGGCTTGATCCCAGGATCCCGGGATCATGACCTGAGCCGAAGGCAGCCGCCTAACCTGGGTATCCTTGAACCCTCCTACCTGTCAGCTTGATTAGTGTGCAAAGGGGCCACCAACACAACTGTCAGAATAGCACCCAGTATTTCCTGAGCACTTTCTCTGGGCCACACGCTGTTCACAGCCCCTTACTAATGGACTCGAAGACCCTTGGAGCCAATCCTCTCAACAGCCCAGTTATTAAGCCATTTCACAGATGAGGGACTTTGAGGCTCAAAGAGGTGTAAGTGGCAGAGCCCGGATTTGTTCCTGATTTGGGAGTCTGGATGTGACGCTGGGAGACTGTTGTCTTGGAAATCACACACCTGTCCATTTGAAGGGAGACAAACAGAAACCTGGAGCCTTCAATGTTCTTAGAGCAGTATATAGATTGACTAGTAGTCCTCCTATATATTGTGGCACTCTAATTGCCTACAGAGCTGAATTTCCTGGCCACAGAGGAAATTAAAACACTGAGAGGGGACATGGTACACTGGAAGTCAGCTGTTGCTTCACAAGGAGTGCCCACATCATGTGGCGTCATCACCGCTAACAGCAGCCTGACTCGTATACTTACTGGGTATCATTCATGCATGGATCATATTCTCCCTGTAAAGACGGTGGGCTGTCATTTTCAGCTGAGGAAACTGAGGCCCAGAGAGGTTCAAAATTTGTCCAAGGTCAAGGAGTTGAAATTTGAATCCAAGGATTCTGGGTCAACCCTCAACCTCTCTGCTACATGCCACAGAATGTTCCAGCCACCCTGGGGAGTGGGGGGGAGGTGGTACGGTGGCTGCACTTGCCCTTGATCTGTCACCCCAACCAGCTTCTCCCCACTCATCTGCCCCTCACCGAAAGTCCGTTTCCTTCTTTGCTCCTTGGCTCCCTACCTTTCTGTAGGAGTCTTTGGTTAGTCCTGTGATTATCTTGCATTCCCCACACTGTGTGCGTGTGCGTGGGCGTGCTTGTGTTTGTGTATCTGTGTGTGTGTCGGGGGTGCAAGCACGTAGGGCATGGAGGGTGATTGTGGAGAGGGGAAGGCAGAAAAGGTACAGGAGGATTTTCATTAGAGAGACTGAAGAACCCAGAGACAAGAAACTTGCCCAGGGTCCTGGTTCTGGGTCGACCCCTCCAAGAAACCCTCAGGCAGGGGTCTCCCCACACTAGCTACCCAGAGTTAGAAGCCTAAGGGTTTGTTACCCAAAGAATCAAGTCACAAACGTGTGAGATCTGTCTATGCTTCCAAGAATAACAACAACACACGATAATAACAGTAAACACTAATTACAGATGCTCAATGATGCCCAGGCACTGTGCTAAGGGTTTTATGTGGGAAAACCGCTAGCCATAGACAAAACAACGTGAAAGAGAAAAATATTGCCAAAGTGGAATAAAATACCCAGTGTTTGGGGAACGTAGATTGGAAGGAGGGGAAAGTTCAGGATGAATGGTGTGTTGGTCAGCTCAGGCTTCCATGATTAAAAACCACAGACTGGGGTGCTTAAACAATGCATTTTGTTTTGTTTTGTTTTGTTTTCTCACAATTCTGGAGGCCGGAAGTTCAAGATCAAAGTGCCCTTGAGGTGGTTGGTTTCTGATGAGGCGTCTCTTCCCGGCTTGCAAGTGACCATCCTCTCACTGTGTTCTCTTTCCTTTATGTGTGTGTGTGTGCGCGCACGTGCATGCACACGCACACACACACACGCACACAGACACAGTGCTCTGATGTCTCTTCCTCTCCTTTTGAGGACACCAGTCATAATACAGCCCGATTCTATGACCTCCCTAAATCCTGTGTCTCCAAATACAGTCACACGGTGTGTTAGGGCTTCAATGTATAATTTGGGAGGGGACACAGTTCAATCCATAATAAATGGGGCTTCTGGGAACACTTAATAGGGATAGGAATGTTTGAGGCTGAATGAAAGATTCTAGCAAGCAAGCTGCATGTTGGTTGTGTTTGGTCTGCGCAGGGTTCTTAAAATGGAAAGGGAAAGCACATCATTATCTGTATATTAAGCTTCTCTTCAGAAATGGAAAATTCTGGCAACACTGACCCAGCCTCCCGGAATAGCAGCAGCTGGCTGGTGAGTGCTTTGTGTAGTAGGCACCAAGCTCACTTTTCCGAAGTCCTCACCACTCCCTATTGTCCAGGCCCACGAATCCACATCGAAAGCTTTAGAAGTTGGCTGCATATCCACTTTTTAGATTTTGGACCAGTAATATGATGGCTGTATTCTCTATATGTTCTTATAACCCCGTGCAAGCTGGGGTAGCACCCCCATAATCAATCAACTACTATTTCTGTAGTAAAATGTATGAATTCACAGTAAGTGGGATAAACAAAGGCTTTAAGTAGCCTCTCATCTATTCTGGCCAGGTTTTGCTGCCAGACAAGATAAGGACAGGACAGACTTTGTCACAGATGATTTATAGCAAACATGCCATGTTTAGAGGCTTCTGCATTTGGGAGTCTTGAGCAAGGTGTTTGGGTCCTGCCTTACACTCACCCAGTCTGCTTGGCTCCCCTGAGCCCAGACTTGGTCCCGACAGGAACCTGCTTTTATCCCCTTCTGCTTTAACAGGTGAAGGGTAGGGAACAGTATGTGGGAGAAAGAAGGGTTTCCAGGCCCAAAGGCTTGGAGGCAACAATGGGTATATTCTGGGGTGGTATCTGCCCACAAACGTTAAACAAAACTTCTTGAAAGTAATTTCATGAAAGGGAAGCATGCTTCAGAAAATCCTTCAGAGTAAAAATTATAGTGTGTCCCTCCTGTGTCCTCCTTCCATCCATTGAAGCTCATTTCAGGCTATGGGCTATGCAGATGGTGACTCTAGATCAGTCTATGGAAGCTCTTATATCCACAGGTCTTGAGCTTAACAGCAGCAAGGTTGTGGCTTGCGCTGTTGTTGACATCAGCCTCCGAACACGGCAGCCTATGACTCTCTTTGCTCTGCACATGAGTTTAGACAGATAGGAATGCCAAAGGGCGATCAGAAATTAACTTGACCAGGGGTGCCTGGGTGGCTGTTAAGCGTCTGCCTTGGGCTCGGGTCATGATCTCAGGGGTCTGGGATCAAGGGAGTCCCGCATCCCATCGAGCTCCTTGCTCAGCAGGGAATCTGCTTCTCCCTTGCCTTCTGCCCCTCCACCTGCTTGTGCTCTCTCTCTCTCTCAAATAAATAAAATCTTAGAAAAGAAAAGAAAAAAGAAAAGAAAAGAAATTAGCTCGACTAGACAAGTCACATGGACCCACAGTCATAATGAAAACCTCGGTTTACCATTTCACCTAGGGCCAATATGATGAAGGAAATAAAATGAACCTGATTATTCCTTTATTGTTTTTCTGGAAACCAAAAACCGCATTTGTTTACCATTTAAACAGACCATTTAAAAATTAATTCAGGTCCCATTCCTCCTTTCCTTTCTTTTTTTTTTTTTTTTTTTTAAGATTTTATTTATTTGAGAGAGAGAGAGACCCGGAGCAGAGAGAGAGGGAGAAGGAGAAGCAGGCTCCCCACTGAGCAGAGAGCCCCACGTGGGACTCGATCCCAGGACCCTAAGTTCACAACCTGAGCCAAAGGCTGACACTCAACTGACTGAGCTACTCATGCTTTCTGTCCTTGATGACTTCACAGCAATAATGAAGTAGATAAAGGTCCCTGCCCTTGGGGATCTGTATATTTTTGCTAGGGAGGCTGGTCAGCTGACTCCTCCCACATCAGGGGAGAGACCCTGAAGGCCACAGGTCTACCCTTAGTGCCACTGACAGAGGGGAAAGTGAGGCACGTCTAGTAGAAAGATTTACCCTGGTCCTTTATCCTGATTTGGCCTCCATTGAATTATGATTACCCACCAAACGGTGCTGACTTGTACTTTTCATTTGAACAGACTAGATCGTTTCCTTGAAGAAAGATAACTCATTTCATTTGTTTGGTTCCGTTGTTTTTTTCCTTGACCATCGATGTAGAAAGGGTCTCAGGAAAGGACTGTGGTTTAGATCACCATCTCTCCTCGAGTACATTCTGTACTTCGGGGAGGTCTCGACTTTCCCCGGAGTTTTTCCTGGAGGGTAATTGGAAACTGTGCTTAACGTAGCATGGCTTTTCAAATTGAGTTGAAAAGTTCATCAAAATGTCATTAATCTGCTTTCCAGAGCCTTTCTTGATTAAGTCAAACTTGTGTCTGACCAATTATTTATGAAGCAGAGCTCTGGATGGAGCTGTTTGGGCGTCTGTGGCCCGACATCAGGTTGGAGAAGGGAACAAGGGCTTTATACCTATGGGGGTCCCGGTGGGGGAGCTCAGAGTCCTACTCCAATGACGTCACTGCCCATCCCTAGCCTAAGGACACCCGGTGGTTCCTCCCACCACCACCTGAATAACTTCTCACCCACAAATGATGTTTCACCGCTAAATGCAGCTGAACATCAACTGTGCAGAAAGTGTGACGGGGTGAGGGGGTACAAAAGAAGGGTTCCCTGTCATGCCAGGGTGACTCTTTGGAAGAAATGCTTGCATATTTTAAACTGGTGCTAACGCACATCTGATGTCGCTCAGGCCGCCCTCTGGAAGCTGCCATCGAGAGAAGACCCTGGGCCCAACTTCCCAGCTCTGCCCCACAGTGGGCTGAGCACAGAAGTGAATCAAGGTCCCAACAATGACATTAATCCTGGTGATGGCCACTTGTGCACGTGTCCACGCTGGATACACGGTTCTTACAAGATCTCGGTGAAAGAAGGACCATGATTAACCTCTTTTCTCTGATAAAGACACAGAGGCTCTGAGAGGTTAGTTCCTTTGCACAAGATCTCAGGATCAAGGTGGGAACCTGAGTGTTCTGGCACTTGGTCACCATGACCGTGTCCCCTGCCTGCCCAGATCAGTTTCCTCAGGACAGAGAAGACACTGCTCACCCCCAGGGCCCAAAGGGCCCCAGGCTGCCGGTGTGTGATGCCATTTTTAATGACTGAGACACATATCACAAAACCAGTGGCAACGTCTTAGAGGACGTACCTTGCTAAGAGCCACAGGGCAAAGGAGAGTCACAGAATGGGTGAAAACCAAATGGTCAGCTCCAGAGAACAGCCAGGGAGTCTGAGAAGGGGCCAGAACTGCGGCCTCCCAGAGGCTCCCCTGACCCAGTTGTGCAGCTGACACGGTGTGTCCCCCGCACCCCTGGGGGCTCAGAGGGGAGCGAGGTGCCCTGTTCTGGGGCAGCTGCCTTACAGGACGGTGGTTTCCCTGTTTGTCGCGGTGGCAAGCATACAGCAGGCGGGATGCCTGACCCCTCGGCCAGCAAGCTCGGCACATGCCATTCCACGGTAGTATGTGGGTCGAGTGTGCTCTTTGAGGGAGAGAGAATGAGACAGAACCCATATTTCCAGAGTTTCAGAAGCTTGAGAGGTTCCTGCCGGGGCTCGAGGCAAGCGGCCTCCAACACCTCAAGACTCAGCCAGACCCTGTTTTATGAGCTTCTAGGTCTCCCAAAGACATCTTTATTAATGTCCGACTCCAGAGAGTGGCTTCTCAGGGTCAAGTCTCCCATATATCTTGGATAGATTCTGCAGGGAGAGGAGGGGTACGTGGGCGCACAGACTCCCGAGTTTCTCTGGGTTTGTTTTTTATGGTTTGAACTTCCTCCTTGTCTTCCTCTTCCCCTCCTCCTCCTCCTCCTCCTCCTCCTTTCTCTTCTCCATCCTCTTCCTCAATATTTTAAGTGTGCAGAGAGGTTTCATGGTATAAAGTGAAATTTATGGTATAAAGTGAAATCACTTCAGTGCCTCAGCATCTCCCTCCCTGCCTGGCAGCCTGCCTTCTAACAAGGACCACCTTCCCTGAAGTCTTCCTGGCTCTATCAGCTCTGCTTGGCTTTGTGGAGGAGAAAACCCCCCTTGGAACCACCTCAAGCATAAATGGAAATTTACTTACGGGCTCATACAGGCAAGAAGTCCCGAGTAGCAGGAGATCCAGGCTGGGCCTGTCATCAAATGACATTCACAGGATCTGGTCTCTCTCCTCTTCTGTCTTCCTTGGCTCTCTCTCCAGACACGCTCACTCCTTAATTTGCGCAATGGCTTCCAGCCTCCCTAGCTTTCGTGGTTCTCCCTCCACACCTGTTCTCGAAACAGCCAGGGCCTGTCTGTCATTGGTTCAAGTTCGGTCACACGCCTATCTCTGAACGAAAGGGTCAGAGGATGGGAAATGCTGGTTGGTTTCCACTTGGGTCTCCTCTCACCCTGGCACTCAGAAATGGAGTGGCTCTTCCCAAACCACATGGGGCAAGGCATGGAGCCAGAAGGTGGGGGTGAGGGGAAGGGGACCTCAGAAGAGATACAGATTTTTGTTTTCAAAAGAAAGAGAATCATTAACCCAGAGTAAGCATGTTTCTCCTAAAGATCCAGTGTCTTAAGGCAATTCCTTGAAGGAAGAGCTTGCGAACGGTACTTCTGATCTTCACATCGCCAGTCCTACAGAAATGGGGCATTGCTGAAGGAAATAGATTTGCCAGACTCTTTTATTACAGAAGGTCAGGAGCAAACAAGGATGGCCTTGTTTCAATGTCATTTTTAATCAATATGCAACATATCCTAGAGCATCCCTATTGGCCAGCTAAGCCACTAACTCAAGTTCCTCCACAAAATGGGTCCTGTTGGATACAATGCTGGGCTTTTCTTCTGATTTTAGGAAACCTTGTTGTTTTTTCTTCCCTTATCAGGGAAATTTTAATCTGAGTGTAAAATGTATGGAAGGAAAAAAAAAAAGCCCTTCAGTTTTAACAACTAAAAAACTCTAAAATGAAATACCACACATTGACAATAATGTCTTCCACTCTCATGGAAATTTTAAATTTTATTTATTTTTAAAAGATGTATTCATTTATATTTTAGAGAGAGAGAGAGACCCTGAGAGAGCATGAGCAGGAGGGACAGAGGGAGAGAGAGTCTCAAGCAGGCTTCACACTGAGCATGGAGCCCAATGGGGGTTCGATCTCATGACCCCGAGATCATGACCTGAGCGAAACCAGGAGTCAGATGCTCAACCTACCGTGCCACCTAGGTGCTTAAAGAAATTTTAAGCTTTAAAGTGCACTCAGAGCTGTCATTATGTTTGATCAGTGGGACTCAACCAGGGACAGTCTTGTTCCCCGGCGGACGTTAGGCAATGTCAGAAGACATTTTTGGTGGTCACAACTTGGGAGGGATTGCTACCGGCATCTAATGGGTAGAAGTCAGGGAGGCTGTTGAACATTGTGCGGTGCAAGGAATAGCCCGTCCAACAGAGGATTATCTGGCCCAGCTGTCAATAGCGCTGAGGGGGAGAAATCCTGTGTTTGACCCTCACGACATCTCTGGGAGGAAGGTAGGGCTGGAGAGATTCCTTATTCATGTCCTTATCTGACATGGCTCACACAGGTTCTATTAATCAGGGAGGTATTTGGCTCCAAGAAACAGAAAATCCAACCACCAGTGCTTTAACTAAACTGACATTTCTTCTTCTCAAATAATCGGAAATTCAGGGACTGGCAGTTGCTGACGTGTCTGTGCTTAGGGAAGGCACCAGAAACCTTGGCCCTATTTCTCTTTCCCGTGATTCCCCCTAGGCCAGCTTTTATCTTTATGCCTGTCAACATGTGGTTGTTAGCAAGTTTCTTCAGTTCCCCGAATCATATGCACTCAAGACAGGAAGAATGGAGCAAAGGCTTGGAGCCTGGCACCCCCGTACCTTTTACCAGATAACCCAAGGCTCCCCCTGCTGCATCCTGTCCTCATCAGACTTCTGCTCACACCTCATTGGTCAGAGCTGTGTCACATGACCACATCGGGCTGCAAAGAACACTGGGGGAGGAAGAAGGAAGACTCAGCTTTCCAGCTGCCTGATGGTAGAGGGAAGGTGGTGGCCAAGTAGAGCGTGTAGGGAATGAGCACTGAATTAAGGCCCACCCAATGGCACCCACCACGGGGGCTGAGGGCTCCCTCAAGATCACACGCTAGCCAGGTAGTCAAGGACCCAGGTGTCCCGATACATAGCTTGGATCTAACTTTACGAGAATATGTCAGTCTTCTTGCAATGACCCCATTTCCAGAAAGACTGAGCTCACTGGCAAACCCAGAGGAAGAACTGGCTTGTTAGAATTCCCACCTGTTCCATGTAGTGGACTAGAAATCGTATTTGTATCCCCACTGCCTTTTTAACCAGAAATCATGGGTTTATTTATTTATTTATTTATTTATTTTAAGATTTTATTTATTTATTGGACACAGAGAGATCACAAGCAGGAAGAGAGGCAGGCAGAGAGAGAAGGGGAAGCAGGCTCCCTGCTGAGCAGAAAACCCAATGCGGGGCTCGGTCCCGGGACCCCGAGATCATGACCTGAGCTGAAAGCGGAGGCTCAACCCACAGAGCCACCCAGGCGCCCCGTGGGTCTCTTTCTAACTGCAATAATGCTCAAAGTCATAATAACAATAACTGGATCCCAACAGCCCTGCAAAATAGCTACGCGTCTTGGATCTCAGAGAGAGGAAGCTCAAAATAATCAGAGTGTAAAAATCCCAAACATATCGTCTGTCTGGAAACTCTCTGGGTGGAAATGATAGACCAAGACAGACAGCGGTCCTTATAGATCAGTGTTTTTTGGTTGCAGCCCATTAGCAGGTGGCAAATTCAATTTAGTGGGCCCATGACTGGCATTAAAAAAATACGGAACAGAATACTATAGAAGAGAAAGCAACAGCGTGCGTTGCACCTAGAAAGGTCAGTATGACCGTGCAACTTTTGTTTCTGTGTGTGTGTGTGTGTGTGTGTGTGTGAGTGAGTGTGTGTACCAAGCTGCTATGTAAAATGCCTTTCTTAATGTGGGGCCATAGTCAACAAATTCGAAAAACACTGTGGTACTCTTTGCCTGAAATGAACAAGCACATACAAGTAGAGGGGGAGACTCCTGTTAGTGCAGGCCCGGCTGGAGCGCCATCGACACAGGCCGCTAATGAATTGTCCTTCTGCTTCCTAATTATCTTGAAAGTCTGATTGAAGGGGGCTTTGCACAGATCTCAATAACCCGACTGCCACTCTCTGTCTCTTTGGGCTCAGTGGCCGGTCATCCCTGGCACCTCTGTGAGCCAGCTCTGGTTAATTAAAGCTGCTGCTCTCAGAGACAGGCCTCATTTGGGGTTAGAATCCCCCGGGGTCTGTCTTCTGCAGCAGCTCGGCATGGGGGTCTGGAATACGTGGTTGCTGGCCTCTGAGTGGTGATGAGCTGGTCGAGATGTGAAGGAGAGAGACAACTGGTGATCTTAATACCTTCCCCTCTAAAATGGGCATTTCTGGGTTTGGGGTTCAGTATTTGGCCCTCTCTGCTTCTGATTCTATAGGTTTACATTCAAAGTAAGCAGATTTAGGGGCGCCTGGGTGGCTCAGTTGGTTAAGTGTCTGCCTTCGGCTCAGGTCATCATCTCAGGGTCCTGGAATCGAGCCCCATGTCAGGGTCCCTGCTCATCAGGGAGTCTGCTTCTCTCTGTTTCTGTCCGTCCCCCCACTCCTACTCTCAGTCTCTCAGGTAAATAATTAAGATTTTTTAAAAAACTATGCAAATTTAAATTAACCTGTTCACCAGCATTTTCTTGCTTGCTCTGAGAGGTGCCTCTCGTTCTTCACCCAGACATGATCTTCCATCCCTTTGAGACCCCTAAGGCAGGACAGGGAGGGAAGGAAGAAAGCAAGCAGGGAAGATGTCTTTGGGAAAATTCCAGCAGTTACCCTCCCCAGTGTCCCTGAAGAACCAAACCCTTCAGACTTTGATTCAGATGTTTTAAAACCAGTGACCCCCATCTCATATGGTTCTTGCACCCATAGAAAAGTAGCAAGAGCGACCATCCAATCTTCTCTTCCCAGAATACCACAGATCTTTGTTAAATCACCATCATTACTCCAGGCCAAGGGAAAACTAAAAAATATGCACTTTGAACTTTGTTTAGTATCAGCAAACCCCAAGACTCCTATGCTATTCTGTGACCTTAAATAGCGTGCCAGTCTACACACTAAAACTCTGATGTAGTAAGAAACGTCACTATCTGTATTTTCCATAATAGACTTCATCTCTCCCTATGGTCCCATTCTTATTGATGGCAGTGTCCTCGGGTTTAAGATGGTCTCTTCTGGGTAAATATGTGAAATCCATTAAAAGTTTCTGACAGAGCTGTTTCCTCACATTGCAGTAATTTCTCCCTTGCCATGTCCAATATGGCGCCTGGGCACAAAAGCTTGCAGGACTCCATGGCAGTCAAGAGAAAGGGGGTAACAACCCTTAGGTTATTCTCTGGGGCCTCATCAAAGAGTCCGACAGCCTGTTGCATGGCAACCTGGCACCTTATACTGGCATCTGGAGGTGTGTCCCATTCCTTCTGGTCTTTGGGACATCAGGCTTGAACCCAAAGAAGTTGGGTTGGCCTTTGCCATGGCCTTTAGTTATGAAGTCTGCTTTCTGCAGCTGCCTTGTCTTAACCCTATCTCCCTCTCCTGGCACACTGTTTCCTGTGATTTCTCTATCCCTTCACTATGCCATGTGGGAATTTCTGGATACCCAACACGCCTTATTCTGGCTATAGATAAGTACCTCCCGCCTCTCCACCTTGACAATGCCCTTGGACCATGCTGCTCCAGGTTGGGCATGACGTCATGCTGTACTGTGTCCATCCCAAGCAACTGAAGAGACATGCTTCCTGTCAGATGGGAATCCCTTTGACATCATGAGCCCCATTTTCTCTAGGCTACGTGGATATAAAGCTTTATGTTCAGACCTCCAAGTTAGCTCCTGACATATAAAGGGAAGTTCTGAATATGTCTTTGTTCCCCAACAATGATCATTGTTTCTATAATCAAAAGAGTCTACTTTGAGACACATTGTTGATCAGTGATTCTATCTTTTTCTTCCCCTGAAGCAATTAATTTGGAGATGGGGGAAACCAAAGGAAAACTAGCAAGTAGGCATCATGGATTATCAGGTATAGGACATATTGGTTTAATTCCTAAAAATATTTTTCATCTTGTAGCTGAGTAACAGTGCGTGTGGGCTCATCTTACCAGTGTCTCTATACCTGCTTATGTTTTTCCATAATAAAGAGCTAAAAATCTGGGGCGCCTGGGTGGCTCAGGCAGTTAAGCATCTGCCTTCGGCTCAGATCATGATCTCTGGGTCCTGAGATCGAACCCTGAGTCGGGCTCCATGTTCAGAGAGGAGTCTACTTGGAGAGTATCTCTCTCTCCTTCTCCCTCAGCCCCCCCCCCCCAAATAAATAAATACCTAAAATGTGTTTTTAAAAATAAAGAGTTAAAAATCACACCGAGAGAATTCCATTGTCAGGCTGAAAGCTCAGAACATCTCCTCCGACCCTGCGGCTGGCAGGAGTCTGCAGCTGAAGTCGGGGCTGGAAGTCGTCAGAGCTCTGTTCTATGCCACTGGTGGCTCCTGCTTCATTAAAATAACAGGGGAAGCCCCTAATTTAGCCAGATTTAATTTTCAACTTTTATAATTCATTTAAAATTTGATCAAGGAGTTAATTTATGACAAGGGCAAGGGGTGCCTTGCCAGCTCATCTGGTGGGCAAAGGCATTATAACTTAATTTATGGTTAAGGCAGCTTGTTATAATTGAGTGCAAAAAGGTGGTTTCTTGTCTGGAGTTTGGAGTCCTGTGGTGAGTGGAGAGAGAAGTGGGGGTCCTACGCTCTCACTTGAGTGGTAGGGACGTGGGTGTCAGTGCACACAGACACAGAGTATTGGAGGAGTGTATATTCTGACCAAATGCCATTGATCAAAAGCCTGTCAAGGGGTAAGGAAACCCATTATGGCAGCCCCATACCCAGGACGTTCTGGGCTTCTCCTGTGGGCCTTGGGGGATGGACACATCCTCTGGAACAGGACAGGAGAATGCGGCTCGCCTGACTGTCATGAGAAGCATGTGACTTCCTCCACGAGTTGTAACTCGAGAAAATTCTGAGGTGCTCCCCACAAGGCTGGGAGGTGAAAAGGGCTTGGAATTTGTTTAGTAGCTCAGGACATAGCTGTGTGTGTGTGTGTGCGTGTGTGTGTGTGTGTGTGAATGTATGTATGCAACACTATGAGTGTGTGTGGTTGTGGATGTGGAAGAATGTGAGTGTATCTGGGCACGTATGTACAAAAGCGTATGTATCTGTGAACACACGTGTGTGAACGTGGGAGACATGTGCGTAAGTCTGGATGTGTGCCTCCTGTGTGTGAATGTGGACAAACCCAGTGCAGAATAAGACCGCCAGTGCCCACCTGAATGCAGACCATGAATAGACACCCTCTTCTATGTCCAGAAGCTTCTATCCAAGTCCCAAGGCCAATTGTGCCATGCGTCAGCCTCCCAGGAGAAGAGGGGGCTTGGCTTGGGCTTTTGCATGTTCAGGAAGCCAGTAACATTGGCCTCCTGGGAGCTGCTACCTTCCTTCCAAGTGGAGTGGGCACCTGTACCATACCTCAAGCTCCACAAACATTATCTCTTTTTAGTCCCCAAATGTCCCATGAGCCAGGAGTAACGAATCCCCATTTAGCGATGAGGCAGATGAAGCCTGGAGAAGTGCAATGATTTTCTCCAAGGCACCCAGCTAGCAGGTGGTCTTATGGGGATTGGACTCATAACTGTTGAACTCCGGGGTCCTGCCACTGCATGGGGTCCAAGTGATTTCATGGGAGTCCGTGGCTCCAGGCCCACCCAAATCCCCCCGGCTTTAGCTGACCATCCAAGTTCTGAGGTCTGCCACCCAGAGCAACTTTCCTGCTGCTTCCTGCTGCTTTCTCGGCATGACTTCTGCTGGACAGGATTCAGATGAAAGGCTCAGAGGGTCCCTGGGCACAGGTTGGCAGAAAGCACCCCATTAGCTGCAGGGTGGACGGGGCAAGACTTGTGAACCACGCAGGGCTGGTTTCCAGCCCCATGTCACCCTCCACAGGAGTCCCTGTGCAGTGACCTCCCCACACACTTAGTGTGGCAACCCTGACCTCTGCTCACAAGGCACCCAGCTCCCAGCAGACCTTGCACACTGCCCTCTTCCCCCACCCCTCACAGAACGTCTATGGCCCAGCTCAGATGCAGTTTCCTTTGGCAAGTGTGTGGCTGCGCGCCAGCTGTTAGCACCCGCCATCTCTCCCCATTGTTTATACATCTCTTAGATCAGTGACAAATTTCCACTTTGCGTAAGAGCTGTTTGTAAGCGAATCTCGGGTCCCCACTGGACTCATTCACCTTTGTACCCACCACCAATTAGCCTTTATTAGCTTTCTTCAAATTTCACATTTACAGCAGTCCTGAGAGTAGGTACCATTATCATCCCCATTTTACAGATGAGAAAACCGAGGTACAGAGAAGTTTAGTCACGAATCCAGGATCATGCAACTACTGAAGGACAGATCTGAGACTCAGACTAAGGGATCTGTCTGGTCCCAGAGTGGCCGCATGTCACCGCTACTGAGCACATTTTTCTGAGGATGTTTATTTATTTTATTTTTTTAAGATTTCATTATTTGACAGAGAGATCCCAGGTAGGCAGAGAGGCAGGCAGAGAGAGGGGGAAGCAGGCTCCCCGCTGAGCAGAGAGCAGATGCAAGGCTGGATCCCAGGACTCTGAGATCGTGACCTGAGCCGAAAGCAGAGGCTTAATCCACTGAGCCACCCAGGCGCCCCAGGATGTTTATGTTTTAAAAAAAGGACCAAGTAGAGAGAACTCTGCTTAACCCAAAAGAAGGAATCTAATGGTGGCATTTCAGGCCCTGGGGCTTGAGTTGGGGGCAGACACGTGGGCCAGAGGAGACAGATTTTAGCTGTTCAATCGCATTTAAGGTAGCTGTGGTTTTTCCAACCTTGTGCACTTGTCTCAGCTGCCCCTGGCCCCTCTCCCCCTGGGGGCTAGGGAATGTAATGGGTATGTTTAATAAAAGTATTACATGACTTAATGACATTCTCCAGAATCCTCTTTTCAGCTTTGAAGAAAGTAGAAGAGGGATGGAGTTCTGAGCTTCGTCCCGTGAATGTCTAAAGGAGCGTTGTGTTTGAGTTTGCAAAAAGGCAGGGAGGAAACCTGGGGGGCAGGTCTTGCCAGGATCACAATCACGGCCACCCTGGGACTGGGTCTGTGCTTCTCCCTTTCCAAATGAGCTCAGGGTCTGGGTGTAGTGCTTGGGAAATGGCGGTCCAATGGGGTGTTACCTTCCCCAGGGAGGAAAAAAATGGAAGAACAGGTCTTGGGTATTCCTTTCCCAGAAAGATCCAGAGCCCTCACACCTGGGGAATGCCCTCTCACGAAAGCCAGATCTTGTTTAGGTGCTGCCACGATTATCCTGGGAGTCCCCTCCCTGGTTGGCGAGGGGAGGTATTCAGAGTTTGTCATGATGTTATTATGACGAAGGCAGCCCCCTCGGTTCCCGACGACCCACGTTTCCCGAAGTCCTACTGGGTGCTGGGCATCGTGCTCAGTAAACAGAGGCTCCCTGTCCATCTTGTGGGTTTGGAACTTGGGAATGACAGGAGCAGGGCTGTCCTTAAGTGGTTCATCTTCAGAGAACGGAACAAAGAACCAACAAGGGAATAATAATGGAAATAATAATTAAAATAACAGGACTAATAATTAAAATAATTAAGATAACTGTCCTCGGCATTTATGAGGGGTGAGGGATATTGCAAGCTTCATCCCGTTTAATGCTCACCACTGGGCCAGGAGGTTGGCGCTAGCCAGAAAACCCAGGGTTCGATGTGGTAAGAACAGTGAGTAAGTGGGAGGAGCCGTGCCTTGAATCCAGCAGGACCGAGCGCCAGAGCCTGGGGGATTTCTACATCTGTACAAATAGGGCTGAAGGAATTCCATGCAAACTGCCATGTACCTACCACCTAGATTATACAATTCGTATTTTGTCATAGGTGCCTTATTACACAAGGCATCCACTCTCCACTCATTAAGCCATTTTATTTGTTTTTCTGTGTGTGCATTTCAGTTAAGATGCAGGTACCACTGCGTTTTACCCCTAAGCATATCAGCCTGTGTAACTTCAACCAGGGTTTATTTGTTTTGTTTTGTATTTTAAAGATTTTATTTATTTATTTGAAAGAGGGAGAGACATCACAAGCAGGCAGAGAGGCAGGCAGAGAGAGGGAAGAAGGCTCCCTGCTAAGCAGAGAGCCCCATGCAGGGCTCGATCACAGGACCCTGAGATCATGACCGGAGCTGAAGGCAGAGGCTAAATCCACCAAGCCCCCCAGGTCCCTCATTTCAACTAGGGTTTGATATCTGTTTACAGCTTTCCGTATGATAAAATTTTGTCTATGAAATGCACGCATTTTAAGCGTGCCAGTGCATAAGTTTTGACAAATGCACACATACACTTGTTACATGGGTCCCCTATCAAGACACTGCACATTACTGTCTCCCTTTAAAGTTCCCCTGTGCCTCTTCCAGTCATTTCCTGCCTCCATAGCACAGAACCAGGTAACACTTCCAAATTTTTTCCCCACTATAAATTCATTTAGCCCGTTCTAGAACTTTCTGAAACATGAGCTCAGACGGTATAACTGTCTTAGGCTTTTTTTCACTCAGTGCAGTGTTTTTGAGATGCATCCATGTTATTAGAAGTATCAGTAGTCTGTTCCCTTCTATTGTCGAATTCGCTATATGACTATACCTCTGTTTGTCCGTCCATTCTCCTATGTCTGAACACCCAGGCTATTTCCAGATTTTTTACCATTATGAATTAAGTGGTTGTAAACATCCTTGCCCGAGACGTTGGATGGATATACGCTTGTTATTCTCTTGGTTAAATTAACATCCAGCACTGGAATGCTGTGTTATCCGATCGCTGTACGTTCAGTTGTATAAAAAAATTGCCTCACTTTCCCAAAGCGATAGCACCATTTTATGCTTACATCAACGATGTGAGAGTTCCGATCACTTCCCATCCTCGCCAACCATTACTGATGTCAGTCTTTTTAGTTTTAACCATTCTCGCGGGTGGGTAGTGTAGCTATTTACTTTTAGTTTTAAGTTGCATTTTCCTGATGAGTGACGAAGTTGAGCACCTGCTTGTGGGCATTCATAAATTCTCATACGCTTTGTGAAACTTCTGTTCGAGTCTTTTGTCCTCAAAAAAAAAAAAAAAATCAAGTTGTTTGTCTATTTGACTTTGACTTGGAGTTCTATGTCTATGCTCAATCCCAGGACTTTGAAGTCCACGGTTTTAAGCTTCAGGAGGTTAGAGGAGACGGAGAGCTCTGGGCTGTTCAGTCTGGTCATGCCAAAGAAGGAGACCCTAGAGGTCGGAGGGAGATGACTTCTCGTGTCCCCTCTGCATCTCTACCCATGGCTGGGTTGACCACCGTGACAAGTGCGCTACACACTCACATATAGGTGAGGTGAGAGAATGAAGAGCTGGGAGAAGGACAAGAAAGGGATGGGAGTGGGGTTTGGTGCAATAAAGGAATTGCATGAGGTTGAGTTAGGGAGGTTGTGGTCAACACTCAGCTCCCCTCCTAGATTCAGGTTTCACCCACATTGACGTATTTACAGACTCTTTTGTGCCTGTAAACTTGGGGGTCTGGGAGAGTCAAATCTACTGTTAAACAAACATATCTGGGCCTCCTTCCTGACACAAGAAATGAGGAGGTTTCCTTGTCTTCTTTGCAGTTAGCATGACCACGTGATTTGCTTCGGCCAATGGAACGTGAGCAGAGGGGACTTCCGGGCAGGAAAACTCTAGAGCTGGTACAATTTTTGCTTCTCGTGTTCCCTTCCCACTACTGAGGTGGTCGTGGTGGATGGGTCGCTGAGTGATTAGAGCAGAGCCCCCCACTGGCATGACATACATATGTAGCATTGGTATGAAATCACCTTTTCAGGAGATCTGGCCGTTGGCTGGCACTGCAGCCTAACCTAGGCTGACTGATGGACCATCACTTTCTCGTTCTATAGGCTGCGTGAGCAGTATAAGGGGACTTGTACAACCCGGCTCTCTTCCATCCCTCATCTTTACACATGTGCCTTCACTAGTCTGTGAAACTGACAGCCTGATTATCTTCCAGCAAATAAACACATGGAACAGTTGGAACCTGATCTTACTATTAAGATCTCTTGCCTCTTGTTTGTTTGTTTAACAACAGGTAAGTGGTTTTTGATTTTTAATGTATGATAACCAGCAAAGTAAATTAGTGTGAATTTCTATTCAGGCAATAACAAACAAAATGTATTTCTGTTTTGAAATAGGGATGAAAGAGTATAGGAATCGTGTGAACTTACAGCCCCTCATGGGATACTCAGCGTTGGCGCTGGCAAGCTAAGCCAAATCTTCCCTGAGAAAATACAAGCCAGGAGAAGCCCAGTATCCTGGTTGCTGGAAGATTCGTCTTCTCAGAAATGTCTAAGGCCCGACATTCGGACCAGCCACAGAAGAGGACGGGATCAAGTAGAGAATGCAGCTTCCTCTCTTCTGCAACCAAGCCCCATAATCATGGCTGATAGCTCTCAACCAATTCTTGCCCATTAATGACCAACAGATCCATAATTTTCCAAGTTGGCGGGTCCAGTTTCAAACTAATGGCTCATTGAATGTTCCAGACTCTTTTGCACATACAACGAGTGTTTACAAAGGGCCTAGCACTTAGCTTTGGGAATTAAAGAGTAAATAGGAGACGAGTTGATTCTACACAATTCAGCAAATATTTATTGATTGCTTTTACAGGGCCCAATAATCACCGTCCATATACAAAACCGCCCAAAATAAAGTAAGTGGAGTCGGGTTAAATCCCAAAGAGGAGAAGTGTCAACAGAGAACCAACGGGCCAATCTTTTTCATCAGCAAATGCTCACGGATCAGCCTTCTCCTTTGCTCCAGAGCAGCAATGGCAACCGCACATCAGAACTTGCAAGATCCAAATGCAGGCAGTGATGTTTTCAATTGTGATGGCAATTCATACTCCCCCAGCCTGGCTCTTTCAGGAGCTTGGCCTCTGGACCTGAGCTCATTTCAGTGGCTATATCAATATCCTTCTCGATGGCCCAGCTTGGATACAATGCATAATGATCTACTATCATGATTACCATTCATTTTGCAATTTTCTTTCAATCAAGAGAGTTAGGCGTAAGGGTGTGGCCCTACCCAAATCCCCAAGGCGGAGATCTTAATTCCCTGGGCTGGGAGCTCCCGAGGAACACGCATGGAACTGATTTACTGGCCAGACGGCTTAACGGCAGAGAGAATGACACTAAAAAAACCTGGTTTTTCTACTGGCTGGTTTTCTAGACCGCATGTATATGGCTAACAGCGTGAACGGCAGGCACGGTGGAGTGCCTTAGTGCCTTAGTGCCTTACTCCCTTTATGACCCCATTGAAACCTCACAACAACCTAGAAGGGTAAGTGTTGCTTTTATCTCCATTTAACAAATGAGGAAACTGAGGCCCAGACTCAAGGCCATTGAACTTGTACATGGCAGAGTCATGGTTTGCCCTCAATAGGTTTGACTCTACGAGCATCGTTAAACTTGAAGAAAATCGTATGGGAACCGAGGTAGGACAAGGCTCATAAAGGGGGTTGCAGGCTTCCAGACAACTTGCTATGCTCTAAAGTAAGCCGAACAGTCACCCTTGAACAAATCTAGGCTCTATGTTCTGAGAGCGAGGTAAAAGGGCATTTAAAAAAAAAAGTGGGTGATTTATAATTGTGATATGTTTAATAATTCCAAGACTCAGTATGATGAAAAGGGAAAATCATAATTCTTGTAGCATGAATTACATTTATGTAAAAACAGGGATGTTTTTATCATCGACATGTATATCAACATGAAGAAAAAGGTAGAAAGTTAGTGGAAGGATGTGAACAAAAGTGTGTTTACCTCTAGGGAGGGAGGCACGATGGACACGATGGTGAGAAGTGAACTTCCCCATTCAGCTCTGTCAGGAATTGCGAATTCCCGACCGAATTGCGGTTCCCTCCAACTTTTTTTAAAAAGATGCATCCATTTTTATTTATATGATATTTAAAAACACATCATTATTAAAAAGATACTAACGTGTTGGCAGGGGCATGGAAGGGCTGGCATTTGGATGGTAAAATGATGCAGCTACTTCGGAAAACAGTTGGGTGGTTCCTGAAAATGTCAACGATAGAGTGAACCCGTGACCTAGCAATTCCATCCCCAAAGCGGTATGTTCATTGCTTCATTATGCCTAGTAGCCCCATAGTGAAAACAACCCAAATGTCCATCGACTGATGCACGGAGAAATAAAATGGGGTAGAGACATGCAATGGAATATTATTCAGCCCCAAAAAGGAACAAAGCATTTACACCTGCTACAACATGGATAAACCTTACGGACATTGTGTGAAGTGAAGGAAGCCAGACACAAAAGACCTGATATTATACAATTTCATGTATATGCAATGTCCAGTATCAGCAAATCTATGGGGACAGGGAGTAAAAGAGTATTTGCCCAGGACTGGGGTGAGGGTAGGGATGACGGGGAGGGATTCGTGATGAGTTTGAGTTTTCTTTCTGGGTTGATGAAAATGTTCTAAAGCAGGTTGCCATGACAACTGCACAAGGCTGAAAATGTCAAAAACTGGGACACCTGGGTGGCTTAGTAGGTTAAACATCCAAATCTTGGTTTCAACTTGGGACGTGATCTCAGGGTCGTGAGATCGGGCCCTGCCTTGGGCTCTGCACTCAGCGAGGAGTCTGCTTGAGGTGCTCTCTCTCCCTCTTCCTCTGGCCCTCCTGCTGGTGCGTGCACGTTCTCTCTGTCTCTCTCTCTCTCAATCAAATAAATAAACAAATAAATCTTAAAAAAAAAAAAGAAAATGTTAAAAACCACCCAACTATACACTTGAAACAGGTGACTTTTATGACATGTGAAATAAACCTCAATAAAGCTGTCATTCTACATATCTGTGCCATGCATGTCATTTATGGTTCCAGACAGTAGCATTTTAAACACCATTTTCAGATTGTAAATGATATCTGTTTATTACAAAACATTTAGATAATCTAGAGCGGCATAATTAAGACAATGCAATCACCAAAAATTTAAAACTTTACAATAAAATGACACCTGTTTCCTGGCCTCTAAAACTCCCAGTCCTCACCAGTGAGAATCCGTTTCATCAGTCTCATATATAGGCCACTAAGACTTTTCCATGCACATATAAGCATGTAATATATGTACATGTGTATATTTATATATGTCTGTGTATACACATATAATTGTGTGTGTGTGTCCTCTTGAAAATAATTCCAAAATACACACTATCGTGGCTCTTCTGAAAGCAAACAATTTATCTTGTAGATTTTCCTACATCAACACTTAGAGATCTAGTCTCTCATTTTAATGGCTGCATAATATTCCCAAATGTATTGGTTCTTCTTTTTTTCCTGGTTTCTCCCATGCTTCCCTTTAGCCAACACTGCTGCCTCCTCCAACAGTGAATGTAGTCATGGGTGACTTCTTAGAAGGGAGATCTCCAGGTCAGATACAAACAGGATGAGAGGCCCATTAATCCACAGCCCATCCCAAACTTTTGCCTTGTCTTAATTTAAATAGCTAGTTCCTACCTATGCTACAAAACTCGAAAGTATACAGAGCACAGTTTCACTTCTGGTTCTTTATTTGGGAAATGAAAACACCAACTTTCCACAAGGTATCTGTGCCCCCACGTTCACTGCAGCATTATTTCCAAGAGCCAAGACATAGGAACGATCTAAGAGTGCACTGATGGATGAATGAATAAAGAAGATGTGGGATATATATGTAGTGGAATATTACTCGGCCATGAAGAAGAATGAAATCTTTCCATTGAGAACAGCTTGCATGGATGGACCCTGAAGGCATCATGGTAAATGAAATAAGTCAGACAGATAAAGACGAATGCCATTTGATCTCGCCCACCCACGGAATCTGAAAACGAAACAAAACCCAAACTCCTAGATACAGAGAACAGAGGCACGGGGAAGGGATGGGCAAAATGGGTGAAGATCATTGAAAGGTACAAGCCTCCAGTTATGAAATAAATAAGTCCTGGGGATGTAATGTACGGTGTGGCGACTATAGTTAACTATAGTTAATAATACTGTCTTGTGTATTTGAAGTTGTCAAGAGAATAGATTTTGGAAATTCTCATTACACGATGATAGTCACAATGTATACAAATATTGAGTCATTACATTGTACACCCAAAATTAATATGTCAATTATATTTCAATAAAAAGCACTTTCCCTCTTAGAAAATATCATATCGTTTTTCAAAGTGAACGAGTAAAACAGCTCCCTTGCCTTAGGATTAGGCAGTGAGGCAAATAGTATTTTGCAACTCTATAAAGAATTTTATGATTGGGGTGTTACTACTGGGGAGGAAAGATTTAACTACACACACACATACACACACACACACACACACACGTGTGCAGATAGAGCGGATAAGTAGAAATTTGTGGGGATTTTGAGTCTGACAGGTTAGAAGTGAATCCCAGCTCCACCGCTTACAAAGTGTGACCCTGAGTTACAAAATCTCTCTGAACCCCAATTTCCCAGGCTGTGAACTCGGGATAACATTTCCTACCTTTCTGTTTCACAGACGGCAAGACCAGACTAGATGGGGCAAGAGACATACATCTTGGGAGCCAAGTTGAAGGGAGTACCAAAAACCTGAGTAATCAAGATAAATACTATCTTTAGGCCGTATTTCAAAAAATCAAACTCACAGACTCTGGTGTGAGCGCCGGTCACTGGTTTTTGTAAATATGGCTTCCCTGGACCGAGAGATGGATTATGTTGAGCCTCCATTCAGTGGACGACATTCAGAAATAGGTGTCTTTCAGGTGATGAATCCTGAAGCTCGGGTGTTTGGTGAATGCTTGGGTCACTTAATTTGAAACGTTCTCCGGTGACTCTTGTGTTCATCTTCTCCTCCCCCCGGGCCCCCACTCCCGTAGCTCACGACAGAAATGGGGCTCCCTCCTCAAGCCATTTATCAGAGTGGCAGATTAAAATGATGTAACAGGAAGTTTTCTGTTCATACTGTAATATAACCGAATCACCAGCTCTCTATTGATAATTCATTATGTGTTGCCGCCGTCTCGCTGCAGCTCTGAAATGCTTTTTGCCATAATGATTTTAAACCCTACTTCTGTAATGGCCTCCCGACGGTGTCACTCAGCCCCCCTTTCCGTGTACCATAATATTATTCTGCAATCCATCTTGGGAGAATGCTTAAAAGCTTTCTCTCATTTTCTCCATTTAACTCATGTATTATCTGAGTTTTTACATTAAATGGCCATTCTTAATATCCCATGACACGTCACCTCTTTTCTAGAGAGGACACGGATACAGTACTTACCCGATTCCAGAATCTATACTAATCAAATCATGCTTCCCCACTTTGGCCGAGAGCAGTTCGTTGGGTGCAGCGGCATTTAATCTGGAAAAGGAACTTAGGAAAGAGAACAAAACAATTTAAGCCGCAGTTGGTTAAATGGGAACACCATTGATGCAATTTGTTTTATAAAAAGGAATTAGCAGATATTGAAGTCAAGTTGTGGAATGAAGGTCAAAACTGCCCAGCTTTATTGTCCGAGGACAACCAACAACCATGCTTTTTTAAAAGCCTAATCTGGGCAAATTGCAGATAAACATTTGAGTTTTTCTGTGAAAGAAGAAAGGCTACAGCTAGGGCTTTAAATCTACACTAGGATCTGGTAATTTAAAAACACTGAAATCCATCCTTGAAATCCTATATTTCACTTAGGACTTGCTCTGCTGTGCTTAATCTGTGTTTCCCAGCACCGCCTTGAGCGAGAAGCTAGAAAGGCCACTTTCAGCACGGATTTTAAGGAAGAAAGAACGTCTGATCGTTGGCTCACCTTCCCCGTAGAATTTAAACACAAAACGGAAAAAGTTGCAGCCCAGATTCCGTTAAGGCAAAAAGGGATGGAACCGACTGTTGTCTTGAGGCCCTCGGGCTGGGAATATTTTGATTTGAAGAGCCAGAGACCTCCAAACCTGGAGGCTGATTTCTTTTCTGTGCATAGAGAAAGTTCCATCTCACTAATGGATTGGGGACAAGGACTTGGGATGCGTTTGGAGGCCAGTAATGGAGAAGGTGTTCATTTCAATCTGAGTGGCTGGGGGTTGACAGGAGGGCAGTGAGGAGGACAGAGGACAATGAATCATCCATCCTTCCGACGTGGGCACCAGCCCTGAAGGGAACGGATGAACTTGACCAATCCATCCAGGATATGAGTGCTGGTGACCCAAAGAATAAGAAGGGAAGGTTCCTCAAGCTTTGTAGCCAAATTGATGTAGGTGTGAGTTCTGTCTCTGCCATGCTGTGTGACTTTGGGCCAGTCACTTGACCTTCCTGAGCCTTACTTTCCTTATCTGTGTAACGTGGATGTCAATATCTGCCTTGCAGGGTTGCAGTGAAGATGACAGGTGTAATTAAACCATCTTGCATGGTGTCTGGCACATAGGAAGCTACCAGCAGAGCCGTAGTTCCATACCCTTCCACGCGCCAGCATCGTCTAGATGTCCTTGCGTGTCCATTGTAACTCGATGAATTGCCATTGCCGAAATTTCAAACAGCTAATTGGATTGTAAATTGACTTGTTTATTCCATTTAAAAACAACAGACAAATACATTGCGAAATTAAAATTATGGGAGGATTTCATATAATGGAATTTGTTTTGCACTTTAAAAATTGATCTTCAAAAACTCCATTTTGCCATTTTCGGTTGCCAGAGTGTCATTGGCAAGGACCCCCAGAGAGAGAGAGAGAGAGCGAGAGAGGCTTTGCCATCTCCTTGATCCAAAGGTATTTATTTTATTTTATGCTTGCATTCTGGCTCACGGAGCTACTATGCAGACATCATGTTGGATGATAAATCCATTTGTTTGGGCAACTTCAGGAGGGAAATTTGCCCAGAAAACTGGCTGAAGCTGGCTTTGGAAAAAGCCAAATTAGGTCTCCAGCAGACTGGGGTCCTTTCCAAATGAGTTCCCAGTGGGCAGGGAGTGTTCCGTGCTGTACGGTGTACAGCCTTCGCCGAGAGCCCCCAAACCGTGTCAAACAAAGAAGATCCAGCCATTGGCAGTTGCATCGATTGGCAGATATCAGATTGCATTCCTTTGTCTGCGGCCCAGCTTATTTTCCCACCCCGGTCCAACCTTTGTAAAGGAACAAGCTTAAATGCTGACAAATTTTCCCCTCCATAAGAAATTGCTCCCACAATTTGTCTTTTTAGCTGAGCTTCTGTGGGCCTGTGTAGCATTAAAAAAAAAAAAAAAATGTTGTCCTTGTCACCTGCCATTTTTCCAGCCAGCCTGACACCCCCGGGCTTCCCAACAGCTCCCTCCAGCAGGAGCTGTCTCCTGGCTCTTAACACCACCAAATAATTGAGGTTGTCACATCTCTTGTTCATTGTTTTCTCCAGCCCTGGAAAAATGCAAATATTTCATTGTAGTCATTAATTTTCCCATCCTCTTCTTCAAGCGTCTCGTCGGTGTGATCTGATGAAAAGGGCTGAAGGCATGATTGCAAACACGGTGGCATCGGGCTCCTGCCCAGGGTGGGGAGAATCTCATCAGATCAAGTCTCAGGGAGGTCATCAATCACGCCCGCTGACAACCATTTTGCCTTCGTTTGTTACAGATGTGAACATGCTTAATTATTTGTAGTGTAATTAGTTCATGAAATGTCAGGAAATGTCAAACTGTGTTCACAGCACAGATTTTTTTGCCGCAAAGAGCGGCGAGAGCAAGTGTCAGTGGGAAATGAGAAGGACTGATGAGAAGGGCTGTGTCTGCAGGCAAATGAGGGAATGGCTTGGGGGACAAATGAGGGTCAAAAATATTAAGATTAGGCATTTTGGAGAAGTAGACTTTAAAAAAAAAATCCAGGTATGCATCAGACAAGTGGGATGTGACAAGGCAGACATTCTGCTAAGTTCCTATCAGGGGAGTTTGGACTGAAGATTCTATTCGCCTTGAGTTTAAAAGCAGTGGATTTTGATGTAAAAGGATGTCACGTTAAAAAAAAAAAAAATCTACACCTGGGGAGGCAGATTCCTACTTATATTCCTTGTGCTAGAAACATTTTCTTTTTCAAACTATTTATTTGTAGGTGGATAAGAGGTCAAGGTATGAAGTCATCTTTGGATTAAGGACGAATTTTCTGCCACGGAGAAAGCAAATCCCTGTCCTCTGCAGGCTTTCATGGAGGAAGCCCTCCACAAGCTCAAGTGTTTATTTTGTCCTCGTCGGATGCTGGAGGCTGGTATGCCCCATAGTAGCGGGGTGAAAAGATAGAGATACTCTCGAGAGACTGCTGTTTGAGTCTAACGGGGCTCGATTTCTTTGCAAAGGCTCCAAAGGAAAAGCTAGCATGCCCAAGACATATTTAAATGTGACTATGACTCTAGTGACAAGATCAAAACATTTTTTCCTGGCGTCGAGTTCTGTCGGGGGTTCTTTTGCAAAACTGAGGGGCGGTGTGGGTAGTGGACAACGCGAAAGCCAGAGCTCTCTAGGCACAGAAGCCCCGATGCTGTTACTTCCAGGACGGTGCTGGATAAACTCTCACGATGCAAACCCGGGGTGCTGTGCACATGTTCTTCACAGAAGCAATGTTCAGCGGGCTGGACACTGTGAAGCAAACCGTTTGCTGTAATCCGGCCATCCTGGGCCACTCCAAAAGAGAGCGTCGCAAGAAGCTGCAGGCCAGCGAGGGGACTGGCCTCCTACACATGCCCTTCGATGGACAATCCGTCATTGAATTGGTGGGTGGCTCTCCCTGGTCACTGAAGCACGACAGTCTTGGGGTGGCAGAGGTGGTCGCCAAAGCTGGCCACGATGTCAGGGCTAAGTTGGTGAGTGATGGCAGATCCTTCATCCTCTGCTGGTCCCTGGGCTATTTTAATGCCCATACCCGGGGGGCGGGAGGGGGAC
>NW_022631002.1:28548610-28629257 GCF_010015895.1 Lontra canadensis
CTGGAGGCGAGACACCTGGCTGGCCTCGACTGGTGATTAATTTTGTGTGTTTAGGGTGCAATCATCACTCAGAAAAGAGGTTGAGGGTTGGGATGATAGATGATGGGCAGGAGGGAGATGGCCCGTGGAAATGTTCTACACCATCGGTTCCTTCGATCGCTGGCAGAAGTTCAGAGATAAGTTCTTTCCGTCTGCCCAGAATAAACAAGGCTATTGTTGGCTTTGCCGAGTTCCATTCTGAAAGGAGTTTGAAGACCATGGTATCCAGGCAATTGAAGCTGGAAAGGTTTCCACTGGCTTTTCAGAGGCGTCTTCAAAAATAGCATGCATCAGTCCGTGGTTTGCACGTAAAGGATGTTTGGGGATCTATGGTCGCAGTGGACACTGTCATGTGCTATGTGGCCACCCCTTCAGGTTGGAGGTACTCGTTCCCTGCCCCCTTCAGGCCCATCCCACCCTGGAGTGATGGCTGCTAACTGCTCACACCTGCTTCCCTCTCTGGGGATTTAGGTTATTTTAGGTCTCCCAATGTTATACCCCCCTCCCCAGAAGCTCCAATCAAAAGCTTGATCAGCGTGGGGTCCCCCCAAACCCAGGCTTTTTGTCCCAGTTTGGAACACTTCTGGGGCAGCCATCGTGGACACTGCACTCCCCTCCTCCCCCAGTGTCAGGTGTGGTCTCTGCAGAGCACCAGCCCCCAAATTCTCTGCTTGCCCCACTCCCCAGCAGGTGGTGTCTCTGAAAACATGTCCTGCTTACGAGTGTCCATCTCAAGAGTCTTATTTCCAGAAAACCCCACCTAAGAAAAGACTCATTTCTATGAAAAAGCCTATAGGAGGACAGTGTAGGGCTAGATACATTTTTGTCCCGAAAACTGATAACCACATTTTTCAAAATCTAGCCCAGTGTGACAGATACACAATGGGGCCCGTGTAACATAGATCCATTTCTGCAACTCTGATGGCAAACTGAGCTCTGGGTAAAGCTTGCCTCATGAGCAAGGATGTTACTGAAAAACAACTAATCAGGAAAATGATGTATGGATTAAAGTAAACACTCCAAAAGCATTTTTGCTCAATCAAAGAGATTTAAGGGAAGGGATGCTTCTACCAACCAAAAGAGAAAAAAATACCCCTTTTGTACTTCAATTAGCAAACAATAATTTGGATAATTGGAAACAAATGTTTCTTCTTTTATCAGATGAATTCCACAGTTCTTTGCCCAATGCTGTCCCCTGCAGGGTAGAAGAAATCAAATCAGAAGACTCTGAACCATTCACAGGCCAGGAGTCCCCGAGATCACAGCGGAGGGAGAGGAAGGTGGTGTCCCCGAGGTCTGTCCTTCCTATCTAGACCCTGCCCCCCCCTTCCTGGGAAGATGCCATCATCTTCCATCTTGCCACCATCCCGGAATAGCATGTTGCAGTTGTCATGCAAAGACTACTCTCTGGAAATCATTTCTGAACACCCATAACCACCTTCTGGATTTCTTGGCTAAATTTGAGAGTATAGACCATTTGCTTCTTGAAGGGCTGGCTAGCGGTATTTTAAAAAACCAGCCAACCCAAGTTGGAGGTCTGCAAAGCAAAAGCCCTCTCCTCTGGGAGGGGATATTCCTTTTTGAAGACATAGGCAGCAAAAGACTTAAGGAAATGCTCTCAGCTCAGGTCAGGCCAGAAAACCGGGGATCCTGTACTATTATTCCTGAAGGCAGGTGTTCTTCGAAGGAATGAGCAGGGCCGAGGATAGGCTTGTGGAAGACCAGAAAAGACCAGGAAGGCTTGATCCGTGTTCCCTGAGGATCAAAACTGCAGCCTGCACGATGGTCTCCCCATACCTGGGGGAATCCACACTTGCCCTGGCTTTGCCAGGAGGCACCTGTCAGGAAGGAATGTGGCCCAGGGTAGAGAGATTGATTCAATGAGTTTTGTGTGTCCTGGGTGCAAAAAGTAAAATCCAAACTCCATACATGCTCATGTCTTCATCCTTAGTTTTCTCTCAACATCCTGCCAGTTCAGCTGACTGTCTGCCCTGTCTCTGTACCGACAGAGGAGGACAAGGATGATGATGGTTATAATAATAACGTTTTACCTAAAATGGGGCATGTTGAATCCTCACATCAGTCTCACGAGGTACTATTATCCCATTTTATGGATGAGAACACTGAGACTCAGAGAAGGTAAATCACTCAACCGCCTGTCACAGAGTCAGTAAGGGTAGAGTCAGGCAGAGGGTGCAAGACCCTTCCTCATTGGACCAGCAAAGAGATGCGGGGGATGGGAGGTGGGCTTGGCCAAACCCCATCGTGAAAAATGTGAACCCATGAGAAGCCAGGAAGTCAACACTGGTAGGCAGAGGCTGATGTGAACACCTCTTTCTTAGATCCTGGCAGAGGGAAAAACGCCAGTGAGATTCATTCACTCATTCCCTCAACATGGCCATCAAACCTAGTATGTCTGGCTGGGGACACAAAGTCAGTGATGGCCCCAGATTTAGAGGTACTCATGGTGTGACTAGGAGAGGGAGGCAGGTCATCTGGCAGTGGGGGGGGGGGAAGTCCTGCCTCCCTCCACACCCTCTGCTGCTCTGAGGGGTCATTGGGCTGTCTGGGGCCCAGCTACACCTGACAAACCCCTCTGTTGTGGCGTGTGCATCTGGCTGTTGCCCTACATTTTCTACAGATGCAAACTTGTGCGCCCATCAGTTTCATCTCCAGTATCCCAGTTCGTGTCATTTTCTGAGCCTCCTTCTGAAACTTGATAAGTAAGCCTCATTCTTACCCTCAAAACAGATCTCAGGCATCTGCCTTAGGCCACCACCCTGGTCCATTTTATGACCCAGGAGTGGATCGTCCTGTTTCCAGAAGAGAGATCATTTTACCCCCTCTCCAGAGAACTGGCAGCTCTGGCCAGTCAGTGCTGTTCCCTGGACCCCAGTGGTCTGGGGACACAGGAGTGGGGTGGGAACTCCTGTTTCCTCTGGTCCCAGAGTCTCTTAATTAGCATCTCTCCTGGGTCCCGGTGTTGTGCCAACTTTGCATCGAGGGGGTGTCAGAAGGCCCACGAGGAACTTACAGAGGAGTCGTCTGAAAGACATAAGATGGGAAAACACGGGCTTCCGGGTGGACTTTGGGAGAGATCAGGATAAGAAGGTCCTCCTGTCACCTGCGAGACCATCTGCAGAACTGAACGTTCAGGCTTTGACAAAGCCTAAACAGGGCCCGGGGGAGACAGAATCCAGGCTAAAGTGGGAATCGTCATTCATTTATTTGATCCCACATTTATTTATTCCAGAACAATTTATTGAACTCCTTCCACAATCTGGCCCTGTACTGCCCTTACGGAACTTCTAGTCTATCTGGGGAGATAGGCATTAAGCAAATAATAAGATAAATAAATGGCAGCCCCCAAATGCTCACCCTCAGCCCTCTGGGCTGAGGAGCCCTGGTACCATTCCGCTCCTGCCCAGAGAGGGCAGGTGGTCTCTGTGGGGAGCAGTGGTCTTGCGGGGTTGGCACTCCTGGCCTTACTCTCTGTCACCTAAGCTCCTTATCTAAGTAAAGTGCCTCAGTTCCTCATTCCTTTGAGACTCCCGAGTCACTGTTACAAACTCAGTTGTCCTGACTTGTCCATTTGTCCTCAGCTTACGTGCACCGGGATAGTTACAAGTAACACTGTTCAACTGCTAACAAGGCATAGGGATTGTTCCCTTTGTCATAAGAGCCATCTGGGCTTATGAACTTGACCCCACAGCAGAGAAGCTTGAGGAGCCCACAGCTTTCAGGAGGAGGCCCTAATACCCTGCTTTACACGAGTTTTATTTTTACTACCATGCTACACTCTCATTTCAGGCGCTGTGTCCCATGAACTGCATCCACAATCATTAAGAACTTTCTGGAGTTAGATTGATGTTGGAAACATTGATCTCCTTCACTGGAAGCCTTCCACATCCCATCTGTTAGATGTTTTGACCTTTTCCTTAACACCATTAAGAGATAAAAAGTTGATCTACCGAAAAAAGATGCATGACCTTTCACACGAGAATGGGTACCACCGTGCAGCCTCCCTCCATTGACAGATTTTAGACTCAGGAGTCAGGCCGTATGTGTACCCGAGCAGGATAATTGTGGAGAGTAACATCATAGCATGACCAGAAAGGTCTCTATCCCATCAAAAGTGGCCAGAATTAGGCAAAGTGAACTCTGAGGAACAGAATCAGATTTACCTTGTCAGGCCACTGCTCTCATCTGTGACCCATCACCTTCATTCGAGAATGCGGACATTGGCCTGGAACGTGGTATTTGCTGACCAGAAACTGTTGACCATGGTCACCTATAGCTGGGATCCAATAAACCAGAATTGTCTGCGTTCAGCCCATTCACAAATCCGACAATTGCTCATTGAGCGTTTGGTGTATACTAAATACTTCTCTAGACACCAAGGACATAGCAACGAAAAAGAGTCGAAATTCCCACCTTCAAGGAGCTCATATTCCAGTCAAGAAAGCAAATAGTAAATAAGATACAATAAAATATAAGCAGCATACGAGACAAGTAAAATGTACAGTAAGTCAAATAGTGATGAGCCCTAAAGAAAAAAGCACTATAGGAGGCCAGGAGGATAGGAATATCTGAATGGTGGGAAGTTGACTTTTTCTTAAAGATTAGTTTATTTGTTTTGAGAGAGAAAGAGCACATACACGTGAGCGGAGGAGGAGGGCAAGGGGGGAGGGAGAGAGAGAGAAAAAACCTTGAGCACACCCGTGCTGAGCGTGGAGCCTGACGTGGGGTTCCATCCCACAACCCTGAGATCCTGACCTGAGCCAAAATCAAGAGTGGGACGTTTAGCCAACTCAGCCACCCAGGCGCCCCTGAAATTTTAAATGGGGGACCCGAGAAGGAGTATTGACATTTTTCTTTGTTGATTTTCTTTTCTGACAAAGGCAGAAACAAGACAAGCTCATGGCCAGGTCAACCCATGGCACAAGTCCATTAGCCAGTCTCCGCCCTTGATCGCTAGAGGTCTTGAAGATACGAATCATGTTTGGGATGAAGAAGCTTACCAAGTCCTCCAAGATCAAGGAAATAATCTTTCTTTAGGAAACGAAACAAACAAATGGGAGCACAGATTGTCCAGGGATTTATACAATAACAGTTGACCAAGGTCAGTCATAACGAGCCCAAATACAATTAAAAACAGATAAACATACTTAAAAACAGAGCCATTGAATCTTAATATCCCATGCCTCATGCCAAGGTAGAAAAGTTGTATAAAATCACTGGGGACGTGATGTGTGGGTTACCTACCACAAATGGTCACACCCATTCCTCATTCCTGCTTTGCTCTGAGCTGTGGGGCAGAGGCTGACTCAGCCCAGGCTGTTGGGTAGTTTCCGGGAATACTGGCCAATGGAAGGTGCCAGAGGTGGATTGCTGCAGGAACAGAGAAGTCAAGGTATGTCTCCCTGCCTTCCCACTTCAGGTGGCCTCTCTGTGACTCCACCTCCAGCCTGGCTTAGCCCCTGTGGAACAGCTCTCCTGTCTTGCTTCTGTCCCTCATGCATGGCACGTCCTTTCTGGTCCCAGCTCCCTCTCGGTGGCCGAGTGGACACCATCTCTTGTGTCAACAGTAGAAGCAGCTTCCTCCCAGTGTTAATATCTGGGTTGCTCTGTTTCCCCTGTTTGTTCTTGGAGCTCCTCCAATGACTTTGGTTCGCTGTGTTCAATTCCCCTAAGAAGTTACACAGCTGGCCAACAGGTATATGAAAAGGTGCCCAATATCACTAATCGTTGGGGAGATACAGATCAAAACCACAGTGAGGGGCGCCTGGGTGGCTCAGTGGGTTGAGCCTCTACCTTTAGCTCAGGTCATGATCCCAGAGTCCTGGGATCAAGCCCCGCATTGGGCTATCTGCTCAGCAGGGCTCCTGTTTCCCCCTCTCTCTCTGCTTGCCTCTCTGCCTACTTGTGATTTCTCTGTCTGCCAAATAAATAAATAAAATCTTAAAAAAAAAAAAAACCACAGTGAGATTGCATCTTGTACATGTTAGGGTGGCTAGCATCCAAAAGACAAAAGGTTAAGTGTTGGGGAGGATGTGGAGAAAAGGGAACCCTCGTGCCCTGGTGATGAGAATGTAAACTCGTACAGACTCTCCGGGAAACAGTGTGAGGTCTCCTAAAAACAAAAAGTTAAAAATAGAGCTAGTGGATGATCCAGAATCCAGAAATTCCACGCCTGGAAATATACTTGAAGGAAATGAAATCATAATCTCAAAGAGATAGCTGCCCCTCCAGGTTCCCGGAGGAATTGTTTACAATAGCCAGGACATGGAAAATGCCTGAGTGCTCATGAATGGGTGTATGGATAAAGAAAATGCAGTATATATACACCATGGAATATTAGTCAGCTGTAAAAATGAAATCCTACCATTTGTAACAACATGGATAGATCTTGAGGGCATTTTGCTAAGTGAAATAAATCAGAGAGAGGTGCCTAGGTGGCTCAGCTGTTAAGCATTTGCCTTCGGCTCAGGTCATGATCCCAGGGTCCTAGGATCAAGTCCTATGTCGGGCTCTCTGTTCAGCGGGGAGACTGCTTCTCTCTCTGCCTGCTGCTTCCCCTGCTTGTGCTCTCTCTCTCTCTCTGTCAAATCAATAAATAATATCTTAAAAAAAAAGAAATAAGTCAGAGAAAGACACATATTCTATGATTTCAATTATATGTAGAATTAAAAAAAAAAAAGAAAGAAAAACATATTCATAGATACAAGGACCATATTGGTAGTTGCCAAGGCCAGGGGGGTGAGAAGCACGATGGCAGGAGCAGGGATAGATGATAAACAAAATGAGTGAAGATGGTCAGAAGCCAAACTTCTAGTTATAAGATAAGTAAGTCCTGGGGATGTCTTGGACAGCATGGTGACTATAATTAAAAATACCTTATTTATATTTGAAAGTTGCTAAGAAAATACAAGTTCCCATCACAAGAAAGAAAATTTATAACTATGGGTGGTGAGGGATGTTAATTTATATATAATGATATGTATATATTATCATGTTATATACCTAAAATGAATACAATGTTACATGTTAATTATATCTCAATTAAAAAAAAAATATGCCCCTGACTGAACTACCTGAGAGGAGTTCTATTTCTCTGATTAGACTCTCCTGGGAACAGAGACTGGCTTCGGTAGTGCCAATGCTGGACAGTAAGAGATCTCTGCATAAAGTCTGTGAGCCTCCTTGTAAACTAGAAAAACGCAGAAATGAAAGCAAAAAACCCCAAACATGATCTACCCTTGGCCATTCCTATGAATTCGTGCTCTGACTTGTTTACTACTATCAACTTTCTCCACCAAAAGGCTCATCTTTGCTTCCTGGACACATTAGGCTCCTTATCTTCCCTTTGTAAAGACAGCTCACCCCTTGATCCTTTGGTCCCAAACCCTAGGGCCAGTGCTCTTGGTTCATGGTCACCCCTCTTCCTTCAGGGCTCTCCTTCTCAGATCCACACAAGGACGCTAAGGGCCCTATTGTTTCCCAAACCTCTCCTTTCTCCCATTGAATGTCACCAACTTCTTCATCAGCATCTCCTGAAGCTTCCAGAAATGTGCGCCTCTCCAGGGGTTGGGCAGCCATCATGTTTATGACTTAGATGTATGGTGGCACAAAAGATGCCAGTGCCCAATCTGGCTTTCCGGACACTGTGTCTAGCTTACCCTCCTCTCTGTTTCTGGAAGGGTAAGGATTAGTTGCAGCATGAATATCTTTTTTTCAGCACAGGAAAATCTGAGATTTCTCCACAGCCACCTTGCTCTAATTGTGGTCTGAGAATCAGTGAGATTGAATGCACTCAGCTTATTATAAAAATGATGATTCCTGGGCCCTCCATTAGACCTACCAAAGCAAAGCCCTCTAGGGTTGTGGCCCGAGAGTCCAGATCTTAACCCCACCACCCACCTCCCCCTGTCCCCCCGGGGTGTTCTTATGCATACAGAAGGTTGAGAATTTGTGGGTCACGGGGTTTCAAAGTCCCAGACTAAGGGCCAAGGACACCTAATTGTTTTGTGTGCCCAATTACCCCTCCATGTCCGTTGGGAAATTCTTCCCTTACCCCATGGAGGAACCAATAAGCTATAAGACCTTACCACACGGGTCATAGTTGTTAGGTCCTGAAGTGGGCACTTGGCTGAAACTAGACCCATCAGAGACCTTTCTTGGGATTTTCAAGTTGAGAGCAGGAAAGATAGGCAGACTGTCTCTGGGGATGGCATAAGAGACCTGGATCTATCATTGGCCATTTTCCACCACATGTAGAAAAAGGCACATAGAGAAAGAGAATGTGCATGCCAATCAGAATTTAAGACATGAGAAAGTCCTGGGGGCCAGATGTGTTTCTGCCCCTTGCATGGTCTGCTTGTTCAGTCTGCCTGGCCTTAAAGATTTCTTTGGATTCTAGGAATGAGTAAAATCCTCTTTTCAAGCCACTTAGGATGGGGTGGAACTTTCAGCAGAGAGATTTCATGCCATTTGCTACAAGAATGAATTAATGGTCTCAATCCCTTATTCTCTGTGTTACTTTACACCTCTCCAAATCAGAGCTGGAGGAAATCTCAGAAATCATGTCACATACTGTATTTGAGTCTTAGATTTCTCTGGACATTCTGAGGATTGAGCAGGCTCTCAAGGGTTGGGGTCCCAGCTCCGTGCCCCGCCCCCCAGAGCTGCACCTTTTCATCTGTCTAGATACTGGGTTTCCTGGTACAATTTTGTTTGCAAAACAAGAGTTCTGTTGCAGGGAAAACAAACGAACAAACAAACAAACAAACAAACACCCTGACCTACCCTTTCTCCTATTATACAGTTGGGGGAACAGAGGGGCAAACACTTGCTCAAGGTCAAATAGCCAATTCTTAGACTAAACACAAACAACTGGATTTAAAAAATGGGCCAAAGATCTTAAGGATGCCTGAGCAAAGAAACTATACAGATAGCAAATAAACATATGAAAGGATGCTTCACATCATAAGTCATCAGGGAAATGTAAGTTAAAACAAGGAGATAGTGCTACACACCCATTAATTAGAAGGACCGCAAGCTGGATCACTGACAACACCAAATGTTGGTGGGCATGTGGAGCAACTGGAACTCTCATTCCTTGCTGCTGGGAATAAAAATAGTGAAGCCATGGTGGAAGACCATCTGGCACTTTCTTACCGAACTAAACATACTCTTACCATACAATCTATCAATCGTGTGCCTTGGAATTTACCCAAAGTTATTTGAAAACTTATGTTCATGCAAAACCTACACATGGATGTTTGTAACAGCTTCATGCATAATTGCCAAAACTTGGAAGCAATCAAGATGTTCGTCAGTAGGTGAAAGGGTAAGTAAACTGTGATATGCACCACGTTATTTTGTGCCAATAATAAATACGCTATCATGCCACACAAAGATATGGAAGAACCTTAAATGCATATTACGAAGTGAAAGGAGGCCATCTAAAAAAGACACCTACTGTACAAGTCATTCGTAAGGCATTCAGGAGAAGCAAAACTATGGTGACAGTAAAAAGATAAATGGTTCATAGGGTTTGGTGGGGAGGGAGGGATGAACAGGCAGAGCCCAGAGATGTTCTAAGGTGGTGAAGATATCCTGTATAAAACATAATAATAGATATGTCCTCATACATTTGGGTAAACCATGGGTTATACAACACCAAGAGTAACCCTCACGGAAACTCTGGACTTTGGGTAATAAGGATGTGCCACTATAGGTTCATCAGTTGTAACAAATGTCCCATTCTGGTGGCAGATGTTGATAACGCAGAAGGCTCCACATGTGTTGGGGCAAGAGTTATATGGAAATTCTCTGTATCTTCCTCTCAATTTGGCAGCGAACTAAAACGATGATATAGACTTTATATCTCTACAGAGATATATAGACTTTATATCTCCATATAAAGTCTTTTTTTTAAGATATTCTTTATTTATTTGACAGAAAGAGAGAGAAGGAACACAAGCAAGGGGAGTAGGAGTGGGAGAAGCAGGCTCCCCACTGAGCAGGGAGCCCAATGCGGGACTCAATCCCAGGACCCAGGGATCATGACCTGACCCGAAGGCAGACACTTAATGATTGAGCCACCCAGGTGCCCAAGATATAAAGTCTTAATTAAAAGAAAAAATCAATTGACAAACAAAAAATCTTATGGAAACTCACCCCCCACCTTCTAGATTTGGCTATCTGAAAACTATCCCTTTTCATTTGCTTTGAAAGGTGTAAGTCTTAAAAAAAAAAAAAAAATCGGCACGAGTTTCACTTGGGAAACTGTGGTCTGGCTTTTTCTGCGTAGCCTCATCTCCTGGCCCAGCCATCCCCCCCCCCCCCGGGGATGACGTGGCCATACACACCCAAGTAATCTTCCCATCCCACCCAACTGTGCCTATGTGTGACCGCAGCAGGAAGTCTTTTGGCACCCAGTAGGCCCTCACTAAGTCTCTGATGAAGTGAGAAGTTGAGATCTCCCTTTTGGAACAATCTGCATTCTCTGAGTGGAAACACATTCCAGTGGAGCAAGGACGTAAAAATTCAGCCGCGGGGGGCTGAGGCCGTGGGGGAAGAGGCTGGGGGCAGGGGAAGCCGATTTCGGGTTTCAGCTGCCGCTCAAAGGGCACAGTCAGCCGTCTTCAGTGCCAATCTCGAGAGTGAGAGCAGATGTGAAAATCAAACACAGGATTTCAGAACTATAAACTGTTTATCCGTGCTCTGCGGAAACGCATTCATGGCCCAAGCCGGCCACCAGTCCCAGAGTTCCTTCCTTCCTAAAGGGCGTCGGACAGCTATTTTTCCCTCGGTGCCCGTGTGAGCCCTCGCTGGGTGGGAGGGTGCAGACTGGGCTGTGTGCTCACCGCCCAGGAGACAAGGCCCAGCCTGGATCGGGGGGGAGGGCGGTGACTGCCTGCCGCCATTAATTTTTAGTGAATGAGTGCTGTAATTCTACCTGACACCTAGATCACGTGCCTGACAGCCACCTCCTGGGCCCACCGTGGGGCTTGCAGAACAAGAAATAACCATCAGGAGAATCCAAAGCATTGTCTGCTGGGAGGAGAGGGCCAGGGGTTGAGACTGTAGTCGGTGCCGGAGTAGGCCCCAAGGAATGGCCCTGGAATTTACCTCATGAGGGTGCCGGGGAAGGGAGGCACAGCAGGGCCTGGGCACAAATGGGGTGGCTGGGACGTTGCCAGGGTATGACTGAGTGAAAATATAAAGAAGGGTTCTGAGCCTCACAGAGCTGGGCTGGAACCCTGGTCCCACCACTCCTTACTGTGACACTAGGGGCCACTCTGGGCCTCTGAGTTCTTCCCTGTAAAATGGGACAATAGTCACCCTGGCACCCTAACCGGCTTGTGAGGACTGGATGAGATCACTCAGGCTTGGCTCTTCAATAGTGAGCGCCTCATAAACGGAAGTGGTCGTTATCATCATGAGACGGGTCCAGGCGAAGGCGCAGCTGCCTCCAGGACCAGCACCAAGCAGGTTTCCCAGGCCCTCAACACACCCTTCCACCTCCTCGACCCGTCTCACCAGGTGGCTCTGTTTCCTACCCTGGAGAAATAATGGGTCTGGTTTGTTCTATCACCTCCTAGCTTGGGACAGGTCTCTCCACCTTCCTGAAGCTTCACCATGACACAGGGGCAAGAATCCCCCCCTTTGGGGGCCGTTGTGTCCGTTACTTGAGAAAGTGACAATAAATGGCAACGTGATGTCAGGCAGGTTTTAGGCACTGGATATATAGCAACGATAATCACTATGATGGTAGATGTTGTTATGGGCCGCTGACAGCTGGCAGAGCCCCCAAATAGTTTCTATCTGAGGGAAAGGCCTTGAGCAGGGAGCAGTACCTGGGCGAGACCCTAATAAACAGGCCTTGAAACCATACTAGGATTGCACAGGCTTTTGGTTTTCCAACTCCCATTCTAGCCTCACGAAATCTTATTCACGGAGGGAGATTACTTGACAGATGAGATCATGGACCCTCGCTAAGCATGTTGTAGCATTCCAGAAGATGTGGGGCCCCTCTTCTGAGCAATACCATCACCAAGACTGGAAAACAGAGAGATTTCAGACAAAAACCTGGATTTCGGGGTGCCTGGGTGGCTCAGTGTGTTCAAGAGTCTGACTCTTGATTTTGGTTTAGGTCACGATCACAGGGTCATGAGACTGGCCCCCCTTGAGATTCTCTCTCTCCTTCTGCCCCTCCTCCCACTCACATGCATGCCCCCTCTCTCAAAATAAATAAATAAATAAAATCTTTAATAAAAAGATTCTTTTTCTCTCCCTCTGCATCCCTGCTCACGTTCTCTCTCTCTCTAAAAACCAACCAACCAACCAACCTGGATTTCCCATGTATCTCTGGAAGTGAGAAATTCAGGAGATGTGGAACATTCAGTCCATATCGCAAGATGAGGGACCTCCCCCATGTGATGGCCACGTGGTCCACTTCACTCATTTATATTATCTGCTTGACAGTTGGGGTGTTTGGGTTTGTGATGCCTGTTCCCAATCTTGTCAGAGTCAGCCTTGCCAAATTGGGAAGGTGGAAGGATACCTGACTTAGCCAGCCTAATCAGGCGAGCCCTCCCCTCGTCCACTACAGGTTTCTGGGAGGGGAGAAGGAGAGCCAGGTGAAGAGAATCTGAAAAGGGCCTTGCTGACTAGAATGATTGCTCCTAGTTTCCAGGGAACAGGTAACACCTCACAGTTCTTGCAAAAGGGGGATGTTCTGCTGCTCTATTTTAAAGGGCTTTTCACTCATTTGTTGACTCATGCATTCATTTTTTATGCACGCATCCACTCTCTCATTCATTCATGCTTTCCCTTGTGTACTTCTTCACTCCATTTATTCATTTTTTAAGGATGTGTACTAAGATTCTGCCACGTGTCAGGTGGGCACACAGTCTTGCCAGCACATGCAAGGGCAGCTACAAAACCCTGAGGGCTGCCTGTAGTCTGAGAGGGGATGATAGACTGCCACCAAGATGGCAGCCAAGTAGTTCTTCCCATATCTGCATCCACACATTCTTCCACTTAACAAGAGATGGAGTCTCCTTTCTCTCCCCCTCAGTCAGGACTGGCCCTGTGACTCGCTTTGACCAAGGGAATGCAGTAGAAGAGAGGCTGAATCATATCTTAACAGACATGAAATCTTCCACTCTTGCTTTCTTGGAACATGGCCATGGCACCCTACTTAACCTGGGTCCTCCTCCATCTGAGCTGCTCCAGATGATACCATGTGGAGCAGGAATGAGCTCCCAAGCTAATCTAGCAAGGATGAGTGGAAGTTGTTGCTTTTAGTGACCCTGTTTTGATATGGCCTATGACTATCACAAGATAACAGAGACAGTGTGAATTTGACTAAAAAAGAGGCCTCCAGGAAGAATGTTGAAAGCACCAACTTGGCTTCTTATAGCTTTTTTTATGGTCAAGTAGGAGAAAAGAGGGCTATAGAAGGAACTAGTCAGTTTTCAATCAGAATTTAGAGAAAATTTAGCAGGTTCAGGAGAGTCTCTTGAGCTGGCAAAAATATTTTCAAAATAAGGAATAACTTCAGGGTACAAATCAAATCCTTAAGACCCTTGTTACCACCTCAGAAAGGTTTAAAGCTATTTAAACTTAGTAATCCCTCTTAGCTAAACAAAACTAAGAATTGTAGGGTCATTGTCCTAACGCATGTCTCAAAAAGAATTGTGGAAAAGGCTTTTGGGTCATAAAACCAAAACCATCAAGGTTCATAGAGAACTTACAGCATTGTTTTGTTTTTAAAGATTGTATTTATTTAACTCAGGGAGAGAGACAACTTGAGCCGGGAGAGAGAAGACAGGCAGAGGGAGAAGGAAAAACAGATTCCCCACTGAGCAGGGAGCCCAATGCGGGGCTTGATCCCAGGACCCTGAGATCATGACCTGAGACAAGGCAGAGGCTTAATGACTAAGCCACCCAGGCACCCCAGAACCTACAGAGCTTTAAAGAGCATTTTATTGGTAAACACACCACTAGCTTTCATCAAAAGGGATCTGAACTACTCAAAACAAAAAGAAGCTTCTGGTTCCCCAACTTTTGACAAGGAGTATGTATGCTTAGTGGCAAAATCAGCTACAAATACGAGCCAATTTTTCTGTAAGAAGAAGGATTTCTGAGAGGACAGAGCCAAGACTGCAGAGGGCTGAGGGAAAAGCTGGGAAGAAAACAGAAGTAGGAATTTTCTAGAGAGAAGAAGTGGGTCATGATCAGCTAATATTCCTTGCCAAAAGAGGACAGGGCCTGGAGATGGGTACCCAGTAGGATTTCAGAATTGCTATGGACCAGTGAGTGCTTACCATTCTTTTTTTTTTTTTTAATAATTTTTTTTTTTGTTTTTGTTAAGGAATTTGATTATCTTCCTTGTTTTCCTTTTTTTTTTTAAAGTCAATGAGCATCTTTAATGTTTTGGGTTTTTGTTGTTGTTGTTGTTGTTTTTGTTTTTTAAGTAAGATCAATACCCAGTGTGGGGTTTGAACTCACCACCTTGAGATCAAGAGTCACATGTTCTACACACTAAGCCAGCCCAGGCCTCCCCACCCCCCATTCTTCTTTTTGAAAGGAAGTATCTGTGGGAGTTATTCTGCCCATGTTTTGCCATTGTTCATTGGACAGAAGAGTACAGGTAACTTGTCCTTGTACTTACCAGTTCTGTAAGGGACTTCTTCTGGGGAGTTTTATCTGCATTGAGACCTCACTTCAATGACTTGATTTTTGATGACTGGCTATAACAATTCTTCTTATCCTAAATGCCCTCTTACAGCATGAGTGAGCCACCTCTCCCATTAAGAGACAGAGTCTGTTTTCCCTCTTCGTGGATCTAAATGGCCTGAGACTTCCTCTGACCTTTAGAATGTGTCAGGGGTGACACTGTTCGACTTCTGAGGTTAGGCCTTCAGAGCTCTGACAACTTCTGTGTCTCCTTCTGGAACATTCTTGCTCAGTTTAGCTCATTTGAATATTGGGAGACCCTATGGAGAGAGAAATCACATGGAGGAGAACCAAGGTGCCCTTGGATGCCCAAGGAGGCCACCACGGATCCTCTAGCCCCAGGCAAGCCACTCCAGCCAGCTCCACGAGAAGCAGAAATGAGCCATTCCTGCTGAGTTGAGACCTGCTCAAATTGCCAGCACACAGGATCACGAGCAGCAAAAGACTGCTGTAAGCCTCAAAACTGGGGGGTGATTTGTTACACAGCAACAGATAACTGAAATAAGGCAATTTCCCCCGTGTTTTCTGAGCTTAAGCTGATGAAATTGCTTCCATTTCACTCCAAATCAAAGCTGGGCTGTCAGAAATGACATCTCAAGAGCTCCACACCTCATCAGCAGCCTTCCTCCCTAACAGGCCTCCAAACAGCTCCCAACATGTGTGCAGGGAAGCTCACCAGGGAGTCAAATGCAGCTACTAAAACCATTCCCTCTGCCAGGTCGACATCTTACTTCTTTCCCTTCCAAGGAAAAATGAGGAGTGGAGGATGAGGGAGAGGGAAATGACACAGGTGCTCTCCCCTTTCCAAATTCCAAGGGGGATTTTTTTCATTGTATTCATTTTTCTTCTTAGCTACCGCTATGGACCCACTGTGAGGGGCCAGGCACAGGACGTGTATAACTTTTAAGGAAGTCTCTCTTGAGATCTCCATTTTTCAGATAAAGAAACCGAGACATCCAGAAGTGATGGGACTTAGCCGAAGCCCTTCAGTTAGGAGGACAGGAACCTGGACCAGATACCCAGTGGCTCACCTCTGCGGCTGTGCCCTGCCTCCTTTCAGGAGATTATACCGTGCTTGCACTGGCTGTAGGAGGCTCTGAAAACAGAAAAAGAAAAAAAAAAAAATGATTTGCAAAGGCAAGTCATTGCCTGCAAAGTTGGGAAGCTAATTGTACAGCAAGGTGTGCCTTGGGATGATCATGACCTTGGGGTGGAGCAAGAATGGTATAGACAGAACGGCAGAAAGAAGGGAGAGAAGCATTTCTAAATAGAGAAGGAAGGGCAAGACTTATTAGGGATTTAATTCTGTCCGATACCATGCTAGGGAGTGGGGACATCCATCCTGTTTTACAGATTAAGAATCTGGAGCTCAAGGAAGCTAAGCAACTCACCCAAGGTCACATAGCAGATGAAGGTGGTGTGTAGACTAGCTCAAAGAAACACAACTGTATGATCCTGTAGAAACCAGGGTGTATGAAATAAGATAACCAGTAGTCCTTCTTGGTCTACTTCTGTTCTCAAATTTCTGATAGGTTCTTCGTTTCTTCATTCCTCTGACAATATTTATTAACCACATACCTCATCACAATGCTACCTACTCCAAGAATTCAAGACGCCTTGAGGAATGAAACAAAATTCCTGTACTCATGAGGTCTATATTCTAGTGGAGGAAACAGTATGTCGCTTTCTTCCAAGCAAATCTGCTTTTCTTTCAATTAGAAATAAACTCAGGATGGTCCGGAGAAGCACAGAAAAGACCAAAACTCTCCCTTAGCCTCCTTTCTCATTTATTAAGATCCAAACAATTTCATCTGAGATGAAGTCTCTGTACGTGATGGGTTTTGCCCACTGCCCCTCTACCAAGAGACCAGGCTGTGGTTAGGGGCTCTTTGGAGCGCCTGACTAAGAAGATCTCTGCACTCACCCCACACCCGGGGTGACCACAGGCATCCTCGCTCGGGACCTCCCTCTACAGCCCAGCTCCAGAGTGTCTCTTTTAAACGAGCCAGGAAAAGTCCGAGACATACTTTCCCCCTTACTGATAGCAATTAATGTGCCACAAGTCATTGCTGAAGTAAGTTGCTTATTTTAAAGCAACCCAAATGGCTATTTCATTTTCTGGGCCTGTTCATTAAAATGCTGATTCACCCCTTTGCAGAAGCCATCGAAACCCTATTTAGGAGTATGACCCGTGTTCCAACTTTAGCTTAAGCCCTTGGACCGTGAGCTTATTTACTACTTCGTCATTCAGGGAGTGCGAGAGAGCACTTATTTTGATATTTAATTCAAAGGCAGGGGAATAAGGGAGGGTCATGAAATTACCAGTTAGAATTGGTTTCATTGGCAGGACTTTGTAAGGTCACAGAGGAGTCATCAAGCCTCACGGATGATGATTCCAAAAAAAATAGTAGTTATAAAAGGGAAAATACCAATTATTGTCTTGTCAAACAAAAAAACTCAGCATTGTGTTTCGCATGAACACCCAGTAGCTTCCACCAATTTTGCAAAGCACGTTTCCCTTTGGGCGGGGGTTGTCAGGTCTCCCTTCTATTACATCCTTCCATTGACATCCTGGAGGCCCCGGGGGACTACAAATCCACCCAGACATTTGTAACTCTAAAAATTCATTTGCGTCATTTGTGTCCAAGATGGGTCATTATTCTAGGCTCAAACCACATCCTGCAGAATGAAAACAACGAGGAGACCTTTGACCAAAAACTGGGCAGGAGGTGGGAGAAGGGGCCAGGGGCCTGGCGGGGCTGTTAAGGTGTGTTAAAAGACACGGCTAGTGTTTCGGGAGTTTTGAACAACAAACTCCCTGCAGTGTAATGTAATTACGACCTTTTCTTGGCTAAGTGTAGTACCCTGGAGATTACTATAAGTAACTTATAATAGAATTTTTATTAGCGGTAGTAATTTTTTATGATAATTAGAGTAATCTGCAGCCCATAAAATCAGAAGATATATAGTTATATCTTTTGTATGGGGAAAAGTGTTTCTTCCAACTATGGAAACACCATATATGGCAAATTCAGCTTTATGGCCACTGTTGGCTTTTATGCTGGGCTGTTTGGTGTTCCTTTCCTTATTAACGGGGCAGTAAACATTTGATGACAAACTAATAATGTGCTCCACAGAATCCGAAGGCAACAGAGGCATCTCCAAGTGCCTACTAGCCCAGTGCCCTCCCCGCCAACCCAACTGCTTTCTCTCTCCCCAACGCAAGAGATTTCCCAAAGGCAAGGTCATTCGCCCTTGGATGGTCAACCTCCATCCCTACCCTCAATGTCAGCCCCATCAGCATCTGAGTTTTCACGATAGTTTAGATTAGAGCAGGATTCCATGAGAATGCAAGGGGCTATCTGAATCTGCCTGGAGGAATATTGAGAGACCCTTGAATAAAATACGTTTCCACTGGGCACTAGTAAAGGGGTCTTTCGCTAGCTGCTGTAACAAATAAACCCCCACATTCCAATCACTTAACACAATAGATGTTTGTTTTTGGCTCACCCATATATTGAGCACAGGTGAACCTGGCCAGAGTTTATTTCCTGCAAGTGGTGATTTTTAGAGACCCAGGCTCCTTATAATTCCACCAACCCCTGGGGCTTCATAGTAATCTGCATGCATCTGGCAAATGTGGGAGGAGGGCCGTTGACTTGAAGCCCCATTTACTTAATGGCCCATGCCAGAAGCGATGTACCTCGTTGGTGAGAATTAGTCACATGGCCGCAACCAGTTGCAAGGCACCCTGGGAGGTTTAGTCCTGGGTGTGGCATCTGCCCCGCTTCAAGAACTCTACTCTATGAAAGAGGGAGCAAGAATTTTGTTGGGGAGCTGGCCCATCCCCACCCCACTGGACCAGACATGGTCTATGTATTTATAGACCATATGGAAAAAAGTATGAGGATGCCAGGCTGTTCACAGAAACAGAACATAGTGAGTATAATATTAAACAACAGCATTCTAAAGTCAGACTGTCTGTGTTCAAAGCCAACCTTTTCCTCTTATTGTCCTTACGATATTGTTCAGGTTCATTAACCTCTCTGAGCCCCAGCTTATTCAGCTGTAAGACGGGAATAAAAATAGCCCAAATGAAAGAAATATGTAAGATATGTTTGAGACTATTCTAAATGCAGTGGAAATGTTATTTCTTCTAGTATTCATGGCAACTCCATGAGGTGAGTACAATTGTTCTCTGAGCTGAGGCACAGAGAGGTTAGGTAAGGCACCTATAGTCACACAGGTTATGTGGAATCAGGATTCAAGTGTAGACCTCTTAGGCACCAGCCATAGAGCCTCATTACTGATTCAATGCCTTGCTCATGTGATTGTTGTAGGGGTTATTCGAGATAATAATTGGAAAAAGGTTTTGACAACTAGTGAGCACTGAATTTATCTAATTATTTATGTCTGCCACCAAATACCTCCACCATCAGCTGGTTATAATGCCCCAGAAATACATAATTAGAAATACTCTTTTGGGGACACCTGGACGGCTCAGTCAGTTAAGTGGCTGCCTTCGGCTCCGGTCATGATCCCAGAGTCCTGGGATCGAGTCCCACATTGGGCTCCTTGCTTAGCAGAGAGCCTGCTTCTCTCTCTCCCTCTGCCTGTCACTCTGCCTACTTGTGTTCTCTCTCTCTCTCTGTCAAAAAAATAAATAAAATCTTTAAAAAAAAAAAGAAATACTCTTTTGGGTTAAGGTAACAGTTTTCAAAGACTGTTCTAAGTCTGTTCTCAAAGGATATTCTTTATAAAGAGCTCTGTGATCAAATCAATGTGGGAATATGGAACATCCTGTCTTAGGCATTCCTACATATATTGCCCATCAAAGGCCCTGATAAGTTCTGAAGTAAAGAAACCTACTTAACTTTGTTTAATCCTGCAATTCTCAAATGTATTTGCTTTGGAATCCCCTGATTAATGTAGCATTTATTGGCACTCTAAGGATCTAGTATATACTAAGTTAATATACTTTATTACACATGGGGTCATACTGTACTGTCTCAGAATTTCCCGGTTGAAAACTATTGTGTTGGAAAGCTATGCCTGCAAAAGCTAACTGAGCCTGGGCCTTAGGAATTTGGATCAGAGACTGATGCTTTATAAATACTCTATTTTTACTTACCAAGGATTTTGGGGGTGTGGGGAGATAGGGGGCTATTTAAACTCTACTGTCTTTAGAAATTCATGCTGATTTTTTTAATGACCTTAACAAAAAGGACATTTATAGCTCTGTTGATATCTCAATGTTTTCTACTTGCTTTATCTTCAACCCCAAAGAACAACATTGCCCTCAAGATGGAGAAGATGTTAATGGCTATTGAACAGGAGAGGATAAAGGAAACCAGTTCACGTTCCCCTCTAGCTTCATTTTTCATTTGAAAATGTAATATAACTTCAGAACATATCCCCGATTTAACCCCCACCAAAATCTTGATTGTTAAATCAACCAGAAGTCAACTAATTAGAATTCTCAATTAACCAGAAACTTGTCCCTTCACCATTCACTGGAGAGAAAAAAAAGATAAATGACAAGTTAATAAGCTGATAACAATAATTTTAAAACAAATGGGAAAATATTTTCCATAAGAATGACTAAAATATTATTTTTAATGAATAAACAGATCATAAAAATCAATAAAAAATCAAGTCAATGGAAAATATAAGATAGAAATATAGTAGGTATAGAGGATGCAAGTGACTAATAAACATAAAAAGTCATTTTGCTAATCAAAAAATGTAAATGAAAATTGTTAAAATCCAATTTTTCACTTGGCAAATGAATAGAGATGAAAAGATCATCCATGCTTGTCAGCGTACCAAATATAAAAATATTTATCCTCATTGGCCTGATAATGCCACTTCTAGGAATTTCTCCTAAACAAACAAACAAAAAAATCAAAGAAGCAAATATAAATTTGTGTACAGAGATATTTATTACAATGCTATTTGTAATATTGAATGAAAAGAAGATTTGCTGATTTGCAGAGAAAGGTCTGGGAATATCACAGTTACTCAAAGTGGAATATTATGGATATAAAATGATATTTTCAAAGCAGTATTAACAGCAAGGGACACTTCTCATGCAATTAATAGTAAGACAAATTAAAGATGTAAAACTGCATTTATACTGTTAGTTCACCTATATACATATAAAAGAAGAACAGATGCAGAAAGAAAGGGAGAACGAAAAATGAAGCAAATATAACCAAAAATGTTAATAGTGGCTATTTCTAAGTCATAAAATTAGAAGTCATTTTGTTCTGTAATTTTTACTTTTCTGTATTTTCCAGCATTTCCATGATGACCAGGAATGGTTTTCGGTAATCAGAAAAAATGAAATAAGAACAGCAGGAGTTAGGAGCAAAACAATCCAAGACGGCATTTTTGGATCACTGCCGATTCATATCAGCTCTCTCTCACACACCCAGACCTGTGTCGTGAAGACTGATGTTTATTCAGAATGGCAACCCAGAAGCCCTGTGAGAGCCTCGGTCACTGGGAAAATATTCGCTGAGTTTACCGCATCGAACTTCCTGAGGCCGGTACGTGAAACACCACATCTTGGAAAGATTTTCAGCAATAAGATTTGAAACCAAAAGACTTCTTGTCTCGTCCACATTTAACCAAAATATCACATTAACCGAAATGACACATTAACAGAGAATTCGGATCAGGTGAGATCTGCTGGATACATGGCTGACTCATACCCCCCACCTTTTGTCATCGTCATTGTCATTGCTGTCATTGTTGTTGGTTTTAGTGACACAGAGAACTGAAACCTGGCTATATAACTCAGTTCTGGAACACTCTACTCACTCTCTCCTGTGGCAGAAGATACTCTGTGTTCACCAAATCCCAAATCCCAAATTTTGTTTCTCCTGGGCACATGGTTAGACTATATTTTCCATTCTCCTTGGCAGTTGGGTGCAGCTGTATGAAGAGTGCTGACCAAAGAAAGGTGATGGGAGGTGATGAATACCCCTTGCCCAGGCCTGGCTCCTCCGCACCTTCTCCCACGTGCTATCAGCTCTGCTCACTCTTGGCTTCCCCACCAGCTGGACACAGGAAGAGTGTCTAGTGGGGAAGGACTCTAGGGCCCCAAGGATGGGCTCCAGAGTCCACTACATGGAAGGAGCCTGGATCCCTGCATGACTGTATGGAGCAGAATGTAGGCTCATACAAACACACACACACACACACACACACACACACACACACACACACAGAGCAGGTCTTTTGGGGGAACTATATCATGAATGAGAAATAAACAATTATTGTCTTACATCACTGAACTCCGGGGATTTGTTTGTTACAGCAGCTAGCTTACTCCAATGAATACAGCCCCCTTAGGACAAACATACTCTAGATTATTTTTGGCAGGACAATGGCGGAGGGGCGTTGTAGATGAAGTAGTAGATTTAGAGATCTCAGGCTTGAATTTAAATCCCAGTTCCCATTTTCTAGCTCTAGGGCCTTGAGCAAGTTAATTCTATCTCTCCAAAGCTCAGTTGCCTTTTCTGAAAGCCGAGTATAAAAGCAGTACCCTTCTCATAGTGTTGTCATGAAGTTTAAATTTATGATTGTAATTAAGTGCCTAGCGCAGTTCCTGATGAAGGGTGTGCAATCAGTGAATGGGGGCTTCTCTTTTTCATAGGAATGACATCCATCATAGCAACTGCTTTTCTCAAAAAACAAAACAAATAAAACCCCTCAACATCACAACCTGAAAGCAAAGAGCTCGGTCCCTGAGGTCAATGTTCCAGACACTCTTCCTTTATCTGGGTGCTGCCTACAAATCTCCAGTTTCTACAAGTGTGTTCATTGTCTCATTCACACATCTTGAACCAAAATGTGCCTGGCAAACTAAAAATAAGAGAATCAAATAGAAGAATTATCAGCAAAGGACCCTAAATAACCTTTGCTGTGTTGGAGTGTGGCCGATGTCCGTTCAGTATCTTCAGAACAGAAAGCAACTGGGATTGAAAGCGTGCATGGAAGAGCCTTCAATGATTCATTTACACACACACACAGATACAGACACACACACACACACACACACACACACACATTTATCAAGCATCCCCTGGCATTGTGGTAGGTGCTGTGCAAGGAGTTCTTAGCCCACTGGGTGAGACACAGAAGTAAACAGACAAAAAAAAATAGTGAGATTAAGGGCTATAACTCATTTATTTAGTCATTCAACAAATACTGAGCATGGAAATGCGCCAGACACACTTCTGGGTGCCAAGAATTCATCAGTCAACAAAACAGGGGGAAAAAGTCCCTGCAAATGTGAGGTTCACATTCCAGATAATGTACAATTTATCAAAGAAAGAAGTGAAATATAGTTGATGTCAGATGGTGATCAGATCTATGGAGCTATATAAAGCTAGTAATGCAGTAGAGACTGTCAGCGTGAGATCTCAAGGGCAGGGCACCCTCACTGAGATGGAGACATTTAAGCAGAGTCCGGAAGTAGGTGGTGGAGGGCGCCATATTGTTGTCCAAGTCGAGCATGTTCTAGCAGAGATAACCAGAGAAAAGGGCACCATAGCAGAAGCCTGCTCTGTGGGTTCGGACAGCAAGGAGGCAGTGTTGACTGAGGCAGAGTGAGCACCCCGATCTTGCTTATTCAGTCTCACCTATCATGTTGCACTTGGTGTTGGCCCTCGGGCCTGGGCTTCTGTTCTCCAGCAGCAGTGTGAGAGCTTCCAGCAAGGGGACGTGGGTGTGGAAAGGCAGGAGATGGAGGAACGTGATAAAAGTGGATATGAAATCGGCTAAAGACAAGTATTCTCATGCTTGCTACCATGATGACACGCACTATCACTCCTTCCTCATCCAGAGATAAGGAGATTGCAGCCCTGGAGGTCAGTGGCGGGGAGGGATTGAAGCTCTCGCAATAGAAACAGTGGCTCATGGGACACAGCAGCATGAAACAGGAGAGGGATTGAGGCAGGCGTGCATGAAGGGATTCAAGGCAGAGGCCAAGTCCCAAGAGCAGCCCCCAGAAGTTCTTCCCACCTTCTCCACTGCCCCTTACCAGTGACACACATCCTCAGGGACAGGGATTGCCTGGGAAGTAGCTATTTCTGTTCTGCCTTAGGACAGAAAGCTTCGAGTGGAAGGGGGTCTGGTCCTTCCCATTATTTCACTGATTCAGAGATCCTCACGCTCTGGGCAGGGACTCTCAAGTGGGGGCCTTTCTGAGCAGCCACATTGCTTCTGATAGTTCCAGTCCAAAAATCCTAGTACCCAGAGCTAATCCACTTGGTACATGTGGTTTTTTAATACAATTTCTCACTGTCCATAGACAGTCAAGTCTGCTCTTTTAAATAGAATCTTTAAAAAAATACGAATTTGGTCACTTTTTTTGAATAGGCAAGAGGTATTCAAAACCAAAACAAAAACCTGAAAATCACACAGAGAGAACCTGCCTCAGCACCATCCCCCTGCTACACAATCCCATTGCCTGACCCAACCTTGGTCCTTAATTTCTTGTGCATCTGTGGTTCAAAAGAGATCAGGTAGCTTTACCTGACCCTCTCCCTGCCCTTTAGTACAAATGATGCCACCTTGCTTTCTTCACTTAATAAATTATAGAAAGGGTCTTCTTATTCTTCTTTCATGGCTGCATAGTATTCTACTGCATGGGTGAACCACAATTTATTTGACCAGTCTCTATTGATGGATGCTCAGGTTTTCACCAACGTTCTGCTATTACAAACAATGTGGTAATGAATAGCCTTGCGTACGTAATATTGTATGCATGTCTGAACACATCAGTGGGATAGATACCTGGACCTGGGATTTCTCCGCCAAAGGGTGCATCCGCTTTTAATTTTGGTGGGTGCTGTCCAATTGCCGTATATAGAAGTTGTTCCAGATTACTTTTCAACCAACAAATATGCAGGGAGACTCTTTCTCGGCACACCCTCACCAACCCCGTTTGTTTTCAAACATTTTCATCCCTGCCAATCTAGTAAGAAAAAATGGAATTTATTCTGATTTCTCTTATTATTGGATTTATTTTATTGTGAGGGAAGTGGTCTCCTTGGGGAAGATTGGGCCCCTCCAGTTCCACATTCTGCCCTTCCCTCCTCCCCCCAGACCTAGATTTGGGAGGCTGACCTCTATGAATGATTGTACCACGTGGGCTGCATCAACTCTGGTTTCTAGTTGATCTTGGTCTGTGGGAGGGAGGAGGAGGCTAGATGAAGGAGGAAAGGAGGAGAGATGCCCTTCCCAGCCTTAGTCTCACTGAGTCCTGGTCAGCACTGGGGGTCAAAGGGGCTAGCACTCTGCACTAGGGCACACCATCTCAGTGGGGACCCTCTTCCATGGTCACATTTCTCACCAGGTTCCAGAACATCATTTTTTACCTTTACCCTTTTAGGCCTAGGAGAGTTAGTCCCTTCCTTCCTGTGCCTCCACATCCCTTGTGGTCCCCTAAGCCCTGCCCTCAAACCCTTTGAATGTGCCATCTCCTTCCAGCCAGGACTCTGATGAATGCAAAAATTATTTTTAAAAAGATTTATTTATTCATTTTAGACACAGAGAGAATGTTGAGAGAGAGTGGGGGAGGGGTAAAGGGATTGAATCTTCAAACAGACTCCTCGCTGAGTGCAGAAACCAGTGTGGGGTTTGATCTCATGACCCATGAGATCATGACTTGAGCCGAAACCAAGAGTCAGATGCTCAACTGACTGCACCACACGGGCACCTCCCCATATTATTAAAATCACTTTTTTATTTACCATGCCAATCTGTCGACGAGTTTAGTGTTGGAAATCAACTAATAATTACACGTCGAAGAAGAAGGAAAAGAAAAGAAAACAAAACAAAGCAAAAGGAAAGTCTCCTAAAGAATTTTCCAGTTATTTTTCTGGAACCAGAGGCCAATAGCCATTTCCATAAGCCACCTGCTCTCCTGGCAGAGGTACTGGTATGAATTTTCTCCTCAGGGGAGTCCAAAATATTCATGTTTATGCACCACATCTTCCTTTCCTATAAAACCAGTATCTCTGGCCACCACCTGATATGACCACCCTTCATTAGGAACATCTATCTCACCCTGTAGCCCACCCTACTTCAAAGCCCTGTGATGCCATGTCAACCACTGCCATCCTCATTAAAAACCTCCAACGACTGTTGATTTCTCTCAAAATAAAGATTAAACCCTAACTGTCAAGGTTACTTATGGGTCCGTTCCATAGTTGCTCCTGTTCTGGGCTCTGAGGAAAGGGCGATAAATAAGATGATTTTTTCCTTTGAGGTGTGTATAGTTCGAGGGTGTGGGAGAGAAAAAGCTGAGAGCTGATGTCAGCCATTAGTGGATTAAAAGCCTATTGGATCTATGGAAGATAATGACAATTAGTGACCCTGAATTAGAGAATCCCACAAATGGAACCAAAAAACGTCAGAGATACAATAGCATAGGCTTTCCTTGAAATGAATAAAGAACTGAATCTAGTTCACAAGGATACACTTGAAAATACTGAGTTCCAGGAAATACTGATGGAGAATGGGTGACACCATGACATTCCCTGGTCAAGTTCTTGGACTCCAAGGGGGAAGATATATTTCTTCAGGCACGCAGGAAGCACACCAGGGCATTGGTAGTTGAGAAGTCGTCCCAATAAGCCAAAAAAGACAGGGGAGTATCAACAGAGTTCCAAGGAAAAGAATGTGTGAAGTAACTAAATTATACCCAGTCAAGTTGTCATGCAAGTATAAAAGTAATAGGGAAAACTTTCCAAACATAAAACATATCATGAAATATAGCATCACTAGTCCTCTTTGAAAAAAACTTTTAAATAAAACAGTTCAGTGATGAAATGTAGCCCATCAAGAAGCAAAACGTGGCAAATTAGTATGTCATTCAGTGCCTAAGGCACTGTAGCAATGTCTACAAGGTTCTGGGACGTGGATGAATTTTATACCCAGCCAAATGGTATTTCAGTGATAAGGGCAATAGTCAACCTCAAGGATGTGTGAACTCAGGGCAAGCAAGCCAACACCTCCTGTGACGTGTTATGAGAAGGCACTAAACTGGAGAGCCTAGTTTCCATCTTCAGACACAGGGGAGGATGGACAGTGACTCCAGCCACCTCACCCCACCTTTGCCAAGAGATAGCTCTAATTTGCAACATCTCTGCATCCCTGCCCAACACTCTTGCTGCTGTGGGACCTGTGTGGGTCCCAGTTTTTCCTTCTGACATGAGGTTTTCTGCTTTTTCCAACTTTTTGGTTCTTCGCGTGCCAAGGGCAAGTGCCAGAGTGGCCAGTGCTCAGGCTTAGGGATTTCTGTGCCACATCGTCTGATAGGGAACTCCTAGCCCAACTTGGGGGCATCTTAAGAATTAACCTCCTTTAATCCTCCCTTCCTCCTCCAAGGGATAAACCCCTCTCAGTAGCAGTGTTCCCGAACTTTCTTCCCCGTTCCAACTCACAAAGTTCTGCCTGTCCCTTGGCCTGCTGGGGAGACAGGAACCAATGGGAGGCTTTGGTGGGTCTCACTCATTTGTTTATTTGAGACTTAAGCTCAAAAAGCCAGATCCAATCTTCAGAAGCTTATCTTTATGGTTTCCATTTTATTGAATCTCATTTTGCTAATTCCTTGTGATTCCACACTCACCATTAGCCATAATGGGTTCTTTATTGGTTTACCCCTAATAATATGTTAATTGATAGTTCTTATTGCTTTAAAACCCCAGCTTTCCCGCATGGAGAAGCCCAAACAATCGAGCCATTACTAATAAGGCTCGGATATGGGGAGATTTATACGATTCCAAACTTGGCAGGGCAGAAGCGGGGGCGGGAGAGGGAATGTTCTCGATGCAGCGATGTTCCAATGTGAAGCTCTTTGGACAGTGTATCGAGGCACTGCAGGGACAGTGTAGAGAGACAGGGTAGAGTGGCCGGCGGTGGTTAGGGCAGGTGAGTGGGCAACCTCGTCGCCAAATGCGGTGTCACCTCGCAAAGTGCGAGCTATGGGGACTCGCAGCCTTGCCTTGCCGCCGGCAGCCCGACGACACGCCACACTGGGCCAACATCATGTCCGGCCATTTGTAAACCAAGCAGGAGCCCAGGAAACATCCCTCTCACAAGGAAAACATTGATTTGAAGAGGCTTGGAGTGGGGCTCGAGCCTCAACAAGCGCGGAAGGGCCTTCTTCACTGACACAATAAATTAGTTCAAAGCCGATGACAGCCCGGCAGATTACCCGCCGCCCCACAAAGGAGGGAACGCTCTGGTCCCTTCACGAAAACAGAGATAAAAATTGTGTTCTTCTCCTCTAATGAGGCAAGCTCAGATATAAGTCAATAGAACAATTCATTAACAAATCTAATGAAATCCCCCGGGGTCGCCAGCGAGATGGCAAGTGAAAGTCTCCTTGGGCCGCTGGTCCATATGTTGGGGGTCAGATTGTGGAGTGGTTTCCTCTGGCCCTATTCACTGCCCACATATGGCAGCTAAGGTCACTGTTATCAGACACTTTCTCTGTACACAAAACAAAATTTCCATATGGCCCATGGAAATGGCCGGGCCCGGTTCCTGGGCAGCTTCCCACGGCTCTCTTTGTGCGGCGTTGGTCAGAAGTGCAAAGGAGGGTGTGAGCGCTCGGTGACTCTGCCTGCTTTGTGCGTCAGTCCAATTTAGGGAAAATCTGCATCACTTTTTCCCCTGTCTTTCAGGCACAAATGCTCATGTCAGTCTATTAGAACGTGATGGAAGTACTGATTGCAGTCTCCGCATTTAAATCCTTTTGAAACCACGGTGACCTGCGGAAAGAGGGTTCTGAGGGGAAGGACCTTCTCAAGGCCCTTTCAAATCCACATAAATAAAGGCCTTTCCTGGCTTAAAGTGGCCCCTCAGATTGAGCCCCACAGAGCCCCTAAAAAAAAAAAAAAAGCCCAACACGATTGTCATGGATATTACATGACAGTAACAAGAACAGGCCAGCAAAGACAAGGCTTTCGGCCGCACAAAACTGGATGGGGCTTTCTTCACGATTTGGGCCTCGGATTGTTGACAGCCCAGTAAATAGGCTGTTTAACCCTTTGAAAGTGAATAAAGAGGGTGTAGACAAATGCTTTCTGATGGAGTTTGTGCATGTAATGGGCAAGTGCATACACACACTTGGGGACTTTGGGGACCCGCAGGTGGGGGGGCAGTGGAGGAAGCAGGAGGCGTCCTTCTTATGCAGCGGACAGAAATCCCGATAGAATTTCTTATGAAATCGACGGCATGTGGCCGGGGTCGGGGAGACCAGATCCGGACGTGCAGGTGACCAGGATGTTTGGGCGACAGCAGGAATGCCAGATAATAGTCTCCCATGGCCCCAACGGCTTGTCAGCATCTGGTGCTCAGGAACGCTTGGGGAGTGGTCCCAGGGCCCCCATTCCCTCACACCTCCAGGTTTTCACTTACTGTCTTGCCGAGACGGGGGTGGTCATAGCCACCGCCGACTGTGGCAGACAATCCGCTAAGCCCTTCATTGTCACGACCACCCTGCGAGGTAGAAACAACCCCATTTTGCAGATGGAGAAACTGAGGCACGGAGTGGTTGAGGTCACTTGCAAGAGATCCCAGCTGGTGAGTGGTGAAAAGGGACTCAGAGTATGCTTCCTCCTGCAGCTAACCTGTCCCCAAGCCTGGTCTTCCCACTGTCTCCAAATAGTTGTCCCACTATGTTCAAGACAACAAGGCAGCATCCCTGCCTCCCCCCACCCCCCACCCCACTCCCTCTCAATTTGATTTTAGGTAAAAAGATATTTCTCTTGACCTAAGGAGCCAGAATAAATGGGAGAATGAAAACAGCCTCACAGAAATCTAAAATTATGCATATTGCCTCCAATTTCGTAAGTTATTTAGGTTCCCACTGAAATGACTCCCCCATGAGCCACAACTCCGAAGGCTTGGCAGCCATGGAGTTTCCATAAACCCAAATACTACTGTTTCTAACCTCTGACTGTACTTTAACTGGGAAGGGCCTTTTTAATTCATTTAACTCATTTTAATTGTCTTTGGGGGGATGAGAGCTTTCTTTGGCCAGCTCTGCTGGCAGGGGGAGATGATTACAGAGCTCACGCTGCCATTCACCAAGACCCCTCATGAAAATGCATGCTGGGCTTTGGCACCCCTCGGTAATTGTAATATTTCTTCCTTACTGTTTATGTCAGAGAGTCATTACTGGAAGAGGCTGACACATCTGACATGTGTGGCATCGACACACATTAGGGGGTCCTTAGATAATTTTTAGACAAAGTTTAGTCAGTGTAGCAGGAGCCTGGCCCCGTTGTAAGCTGCAGAAATAAAAGGAAAAACATCTCCTCGTGCTGGTTCCTTGCATATTCTCATCAGCTCTATGTGTGTGGGTCTCTTGCTCCCCAGGAACCCCAAGAACTTCCCAGTCTTGAGGTCTGAGGGCCACGTCTAACCACGGGTGTGCCCTCCCTCCCGTGCCCGGAGGTTGGTGTTTCTATTGTGAGAGCGCACGTCCCCCGCTCTGTGTTGGATAATTTACTTGTGGGATCTCCTTGAATGTTCACATCAAGCAAGGGGCAGATTTCTCTTACTGTTTCAGAGCGAAGAAGGTCTGAAGCCCAGAGAGGTTAAGCACCTTGACCAGAATTAAACAGCTCATTGGCACAGCGCCCCACGCAGTCAAGATCCAGAGGTGCATGTTGTCAACTTCAGTGGTGGGGGGTGGGGTGAGTGGTTGGGGGTTGCTAAGGTCCAAGCTTACAGATATTCGGGCCCAGGTGTTAGTCTGTCCAGAATCTTACCTCTCTGGCACTCCTCCATTTATCTCTGCTGCCTTTATACTTGCTTCCGACACCCCAGGCCTTCTTTTCAGGCAAGATCAATCCCTGTTAGGAAATGTCTCATAATTGCTTGTGTTTTACTACAGAGTAAAAATGAGCATTTTCCATCACCTGATTTAGTAGGACATCCCCCGACTGGAAGAGGAAGCAAATCAATGGCCGGGGAAGGAGAAGGAGCATTTTTTCAAATAATGCACACTTCAGATGCGTGATCTCTAAGTTATTACAAATTATAAGGTTAAGACCTCTTAGATGAACCCTAGCTACTTAAAAATTTAAAACTCCAGGGTAAAGCAGTGAAGTACTAATGAGCTTCCAGGCACTAAATATCAGAATCTGGGCTGGGGGGTGGAGGGGGATGGGGGCAGGGAGTGGCGGGGAGGGGGGTGGTAATTGTGATTGGTAGAGAGCGTATGAGTGTCTAACGGCCAGCGTGTGGAAGGTTTAAGGAAGAACTCTATTTGGGGGGAGGCAGTGGGTGGGGGTGGGGGGTGGAAGGCGGCTGAGAACATTCCGGATGAGACTGGCTGGTTCTCTGATTGAGAAACGTGAGATTTGCCCAAACGCTTCATTATGTCAATGCAGCATTAGTCTTCCATAGCACATCTTTCCCCGTCTGAAGAGGAGAAACAAAAGCATTTGATGAACTGTGATGCCTTCACACCAAGGTTGGAGGCTCTGTGTGTGTGTGTGTGTGTGTGTGTGTAAACCTTCCGTGAGGAATCGGGATTAAAATCTCTAAAAAAATACAGCAGGCAGAAGCGACGTGTAGTATTTATTTTCCCAATGGAAATGTAAACAGTGGTGGGAGAAGATGAACATATTTGGAGAACAAATTGACCCAACCCAATTCCAAGCTCCCAGAGACGCCTGCCTCACAGGAAAGGGCAAGAGCTGATGGGCTTCACTGCATACGTGGCAGGTGTGTCACATATCACTGCCCTCTCCACACCCCCCCAAGATGGCCATCCCCAGCTCATCACCAAGCATGCCATCCAAGGTAGCCCATGGCTCCCAGAGACCGGTAAGGACCTTATAAAGTTCACACGCCCATTCAAAGGGTGTGGTGTCTTTTTTGTGGGTGTCTGAGATGACAGAGTCCCCAGGTTATGTCTGTTTCCTGCCTTTGTGGGTTGGAATCACTACCTCATAGGTCCGACCTAGCCATCTCGGCCCCATGGCCATACTCTGAATCCAGGAGCAACAGCTCACAGTGACACCTATGGTGACCCGCCCCGATTTCCTCCGATTTCCCCCTCTGACCGCCAGTGTCTCATCTGGGGCTGACACCAAAGACCCACACGACAAACTCATTGGAATTAAGGATGCTGCCGTGGGCCACTCGGAGCGACCCTCCTGTTTGCTCAACACCAGCCTCCCCCTCTCCGGCCAGCTTGGGTCTGAGCCGCACATCTAAAATTAAATTATGCTTAGGATAATATTGTCTTGAGCTCACAGTTGCTGACATAGATATTGACAAAGCCTTAGCCAGTATTTTAATAAGAAAACAAAACGCAGGAAAAGGCACCAGAGTTTCTGAGAGCAGATCATTAAGGGGCCAGAGGCTGGCATCACAAGCCGTCCTACAACTTAAACTTCTTTTGACATCTAGTTATGTCGAAATGTGACTGATCACCTAGGGGTTGGAGCTCCTGAGAGGGAAAAGTTCACTGACAGCCGCACACGAAGCAGTTCTTAAATGAGAATCAAGAGAAAGTAGCATCCGGACGTCCTGACACCCAGCAGCTGCTACCTGGATCCGTCTAACTAAGGCAGGCCTGTTCTGGTGAGTTCTATTAGCATCTGCACGCTTCTGTCTCATTATCACACATCTGCCCAACTTTATTCCAGTGATGCCGCCTCTCATCTGACAGCTCAGGGATTGTCAGGGCCTGGATATTATGGGAGCAGGGTACCGCGGGCTCAACGTGTTCACTTTTATTTCTTAAAGACTGGTGTGCGGTGTGACAGTACCACGCGGTGGAGGTGAAGGAGATAATTAATATATTGGACAGTTTCTAAACAAAGCTGAGGCATGGCTTTCTGGTGAAGCCACCCTTGCTCTGCTCGAGCGGGTTGTTTTGGGGGGCTGGTGGGGGGGCGCGCCAGGAGATCAAAGCCCGTGTAGACCTCAGCTCTTCACCCCCCCGCCGCCCCTGCCCAGCAGAGAGCCACATGCCAAAGATGGGCTGAACTTGACACTTGGAATTTAAAAAACAAAACCAAAAAGCCACACTTCCATGTTGATCAACGTAACACCCATCAGTATCCTGGCTTGGGGACTTTGTGCAGGAACACAGCATCTCAGCTGTGTCTGAGGCTACCAAACGGATCTCCCGCGCACAGAGGGGAGAGCGGGAGACCCGGCTCGCCGTGTTTGCCACCATCATTAGAATAACAGGCAAGGGCGGCCACGTTTATGTAGAACAACAGCCTCACGTGGCTACCTTGAAACCCGAAATCGATCCACTGCACCTGCCATCCCGTAACCTGGAGGGGTAGGAGGGCGGGGGTTGATACCGAGCCCACCAACATGTCAGATGGGAGGGCTTTGGGGTTCTTTGCTCACTTCCAGCTGCCAAAGGAACTGGGTCCCCACAACCTCCCCCATCCCTTGCCTGCTGGGGTCTTCCCTGGGGAAAAGGAAGGCCCTTCAGTGTCTGGGTCATCTTGGGTTCTGACGGGCTTTGAGCCCTCCTGAGTCCGATTCTAGAGGAATACCGAGGTTCCTGGCATGGGCACGATACAGGATAAAACATGGTCCCTCTGAAGGGAGGGAAACCCAGCCCCCTGCTTCTCAGCCCCTGTGAACATCGTGGAAACAATGGAAATTGGCAGAGAGGACGAGAGGTGCCCACTGAGACTCAAACCCCAAGGGACCCCAAAGGGAGCCTAAAAGAGCATCCCCAACAAGCCCCAGCCAGCCTGAGAAGTCGGTGTGCACAGTTCCATGAGCCACATAGGAAAGCCATTTAGGAAACTCCTGGCTTCCCTCCCGGCGCTCATGGCTTTCATCCCTCTGATATTTCTTTGTTCTCCTGCTCGCTGAGGGTTTGTACGGGTTAATGGAAAAATTACTGCTATTTTGCAACAATGCAATCAAAGTCAGTTCAGCAAACCCTGATAAAGTGAGAATAGCCTATTCAGAAGGAGCTGACGGGCTTGAACTCACAATTGCAAAGTTTGAATACAAAATAAGATATTCCCTTTTTTTTAGAAAAAAAAAAAAGACAGAATCCGTTGTCATTCATGCTAAAAAGGCATTACAGACTGTCGACACTGTACAGAAAAATAGGAGATGTTGACCTTTTTATTATAGACTTTTCTCTACTGTTGCCCTTCTTTCAACTGCACATCTCTCCCCCCGCTCCCCCCGCCCCCCCGCCCCCCTCTGCACTCACACACACTCTTTTCAGCTGTGTGTTATCTCAAATAATTACCCTCGCTTCTGGCTGTCCCTGGTGACTTCTGCTGCTAAAAAAGCTACTCATTGTCGGAGACTGAAGAGGGATTTCAAACCTGCTTCTTGTGGCCGGGCAACGGTTCCTAATTAACCACTCAGGTATTGAGGAAGCTCCCAGCCTAGCTCGCTTCCATATGGCTGGAACATGTCCGCAGTGATAATCACGGAAGGAAATATTGTATCAAAAAAGAGCTCACACCACCGAAAGCTTGTGCAAATTATTTTTAATGATTCTTCTCTGGTGAGTCGGCTTATTTGTTACTTCAAGCAGAGAGAAAGGGAGGGGGGGGGATGCATTTGTCCTTGACCCAGATACTCATGGCACGGAGTCCCCCTCTGTACCCCCTACCCCCCCAAATCTGATCCCGGGCACTGGGCAGAAAGAGGGTACCCCCAAAGTAGCAGAGCCCCGCCAGGTGCCCTCAAAGGCTTTTCTCACTCTGATTTTCTGGAAGGTTTTGTTTCTTTTGGGTGCCTCACTCTTCTCAAACACACTCACGAGCACACACACTGAATTCACAGGGTTTCCAACCAGCGAGTGATTTTAAATAACTCAAGGACTGAGCTGTTTGGCAGTACTTCACATATTCCTGCCTCCCGTATTTCTTGCTTTAAATAATCCTGCGTGTGTGTGTGTGTGTGTGTGTGTGTGTGTGTGTGTGTGTATTGGCGGGGTGGGGGGTAGGGGATGGTGATGGCCAGGAATGGAGGTGGCGAAGTTTATAGATCTAATTAAAAATGAAGTTGTGTTTGCATTTTAAAAACCACCTATCCGCCAGCGTACTGTGTCAGTAGACATTATGTACGATTTTACTTTGCGACAGAAACCATTACATTTAAAAATTCATTACAGCAAGGTTAGTTAGACATATGATGGATGCAGCTTTAATCCTGCCATATATTATTACAGTTAAAATGTAAATGATGAAAAATATTTTGTGCTTATCAGCATTTATGTGGAAATGTGTTTTACAGTGATATATGGCGTTATATTTCTATTATTGTGATGGAAAGAAAGCAATACAAAAAGATGAAGTGTTTATTAAAACATGGTTACTTGTGATAACATATGCCTGTTGTACATGACTTTAAACATATTCGCTGAGGGCATTTGTCCAAAACAACTGTGAAATGTATTTGCCGTGCAAATTGCGCTAAGTTTTTTCTTCTGATTATAGCTCTTTTTAATAGACCAATATTAATTCAAACTCATGAAGAATGCTGTGAAGTTGGCAGCTCTGTTTCCTTTCTGACGTGGTTAAAAATGCGTGTGTGTGTGCGTGCGTGTGTTTAGAGACACAGTTGACGGCTATAAAAAGAAGGCTTGCATGTTTATTTTGTACAATCATTCAGAGGAAAACGGGCCACCCAATTGAATGACGTTTCCAAAGTGATGTCATCGAGGGCACAATAAAACCCTATTACAGTTGTAATTAACACAATGGAAAAGTGGTATCGAGCGTCACTTTCCAATCAGGTGAGCATTAAAAAAAAAAAAAAATGATGAGGCCATGGTGGGTCCATTTCTGGTTCTGCTGGGGCAGCGGAATATTTTAACTGTGGTCGTGGAGGAATCAGTAAAGCAGGAGCCCTGCAAACCTCAGATACTATACTGGACGGGATAGTTACCTTTTAGCTCTCCTTTTGCCAAGTTCACTCACAATGTGGTTCCTGCCTCCGGCCCCCCTCCCCTGTTTTCACCAGTCCTAGAACAATAGTCCATCCAACTACAAAATGAAATAGAACACAAAAAGAAAATAAACCCTCATCAGCAACCAAAAAAAAAAAAAAAAGGAGGAAAAGAAAATTTATTACTAAATCCTATTTAAAGAAAAGGAACAAAAGACAAAGGCCTTCTTCATATAGACATTCTCTGCTGTAGCGCTCGTCATTCAGGACAAAATGGTTACAGTTTTGCCCAACTGTCTTTCGGCCCATAACCTTCAGACTAGGAAGGCTGAAACAGTGTTTCCCGGGTATTGGGGAGTGATGTCCTGCCAAGGTCCAAGCCACCTGATTCACTATATAAATTGGAACTCTTTTTCCTACCTCCCGTGGATGACAGATCTTATAATAGATTTGAAATCGAACAGGCTTGAAAATCTGTTCCCCTTTCCCCTTCTTTCATTCAGTGTCCCAACCTTTGCAAGGGGGACAAGAGGAGGGCGACCGAGACTCTGTGCAAACTTGCATCAGGTCTCCCCTTACCTACTCCTGCTCCTTTTTCTTCTCCTAACAGCTGCTTGTAGGAGGATGTCATTGTGTACATTAGCACTGTAAAGTTTCGCACCCTTCGAGGCTACCTTTGGTACAGGAAGCAAGGAACAGGCAAGCCAAGGATAATACAGGCTTGCTATTTCCTATCTCAGCTCTTTCCCTAACCGTGCTCCCCGGCTGCCCAGAGTTGTTATCTTTAGGAAGTCCAAGGTGGGGGAGAGGGAGGGCTTATCTGGCTCCCATCCGAGCTGGAGACATGAAACTCCTCTCGGCACACCTTGGGAACATTGTCACACAGGGGTCACATCCGCTCGGATTCGACGCCGGTGACTGAACGGGGGCCTGTGACCTACACGGATCTTCACCTCTCTTTGTTTCATGCATACAACCGACTCAGCTGATTTCCTTCAAAGTGCAGGTTATAGGACTGGCGAGCATGTCTTCCCAGTCCATCAGGAAGGGGAAGAGCGTCCCACACCCTCTGCAAAACACTGCCTCTCTCTCTCTGTGTCTGTCTCTCTCTGTCTCTCGTGCATTTCTCTCTTTTTTCTTTTAAATGTTTAGTTTCTCTTAAAGAACCAACCCTCCCCCCAACCCCCGCCCCACTCACCAACACACACGCTTTTTGAAGGAAACACGGGCTCTCAAAACAACTCGCCCTTGGGTCCATTTTTCCAGCCTTGAGAATTTTCCCAAGCTGGGATCCCAGAAGCGGTGGAGTGACCTGAGTTTCCCTATTAAATGTATTTATTTCTCAGAGCTGAAGAATATTTGCTGAAAGCTGGATTATCACTTGGTAGACCACCAGCAGCTGTTGAAAACCGGGACATAAAAGCTTGTTTATGTCTTTAATGGCCTACTTAATGATGGAGCAAGTATGTTATTCATAATAAAATGCCAAGAAATAATCTTAATACCCCAATGCATGGTGCTAGTGAATTAAGAAACATCTGCTATGTCATAAAAGAACATTTTATTTGGGGTCTACATTAAAAACATGATTCCGTGGAGTTCTACTGATTTATATTGTACACAACAAATTATGATGTCTTGAAGTAATTACACTTTACAATTAAACCTACAAGGGCCACTCTTGGGGGAAAAAAAAAAATCCTAACCAGTCTCCATCATTCTAGATCATTTAAGCACAGACTGTGGCCGTGCCTCAATATAGTTCACCGAAGCCATGCTTAAAATCTTCCTCGGTGTTTGTGCCTCCCTCGGAAGGTAACCAAGCTGAACGATGCTCCAGAAATTAACTTTGCAGAAGAAAACGCCTACTCCGATTCTAGGGGAAAAGTGTACGAAATAGGACCTTTCCACCTGTCCCTTGCCTGACTCTGACCCAGAAGGTTATTTTAATGTCACTTAAGGGAGGAAGATCCAGAACCTGGACCTGGCTGGGAATGGAGAGGACGGATCTCCCCCCCACAGGCTTAGGACTCGTGCGTTGGGTCGGGGGAGGGGGAGTGACAGGGCGGAGAGGTACACTCCCAGAGGGACAGATGCCAAGAGTCTGGGACAGGGTGGCCCTAGAGATGTCCCCGAAAGCGGAAAGGTGCTGAAGGCACGGGGTGTGACCAGCCCAGTCCCAGCCCTTGCCCTCTCTACTCCAGATGGCGTCTGTCTTCAACACACCCGCTATCACACCAGGAAACTGTGTGTCACCACCTCCATGCCCAACACCACTCATGATTCTAGGGACATGTCTATTGCTTCCTAGAGCTGGGTCCTCGGAAAGGCAAATGTAGCAAGAGGAGAAAGACGAGTTATTTTAAAAGCTGGCTGTAGTTGCCCTACAGCCAGTTGTCCAAGGGCAGTGACTCCTGACCCAGGCTGCTTTGGGGAAAGACCTGGGCCAGTGGACAGAATACCTGTACCAGACTCCACCCCCAGGAATTCCAATCTCATTGGTCTGCAGTGTCCATCCACCTGCCCGGCACACACACACACACACACACACACACACACACACACGCTGCTATTTTTTGTAAGCTCCCCAGATGATTCTCATGTGCAGTCAGGGTTGAAAACTGCCCTTGGGAGATTAGATTTTTTTTTTTTTTTTAAAGATGGGTGCCTCTTTTGTCAGGCAGACACCACCAAGAGTTTTTTGGCTTTAAACAATGAGGCTGCCTGCTGTGGGTGGGAATGGTAAATGTCACTCTGGAAAACAAGAGGGTAGATCCTCCAAAAATTAAGCAGAATTACCACACGATCCAGGAATTCTACTTCGAGGCACAGGCACACCTTGGGGACACTACAGCTTGCGTTCCAGACCAGAAGGGCAATAACGCCCGTCGGATGAGAGTTCTGGGTTCCCAGTGCATCTAAAAATGGTGTCTAGAGGTGCCTGGGTGGCTCAGTCGGTGAAGCGTCTGCCTTCGGCTCAGGTCATGATCCCAGGGTCCTGGGATCGAGCCCCGCATCTGGCTCCCTGCTGAGCAGGAAGCCTCCTTCTCCCTCCCCCACTCCCTCTGCTTGTGCTCGCTTTCTCGCTGCATCTCTCTCCGTCCAACACATAAATAAAATTTTTGAAAAAGAAAATTTTAAAATTTTAAAAATAAAAAAATGAAAATAAAAAATTTGTGTTTATACTCTGCTGTAGTCCATTAAGCGTGCAAGAGCACTATTCCTGAAAAATGTATGTATTCTACTTTAAAACTTCTTTGTTGCTTAAAAACGTTAACCATCTTTGGAGATTTCAGAGTCCTAATCTTTTTGCTGGGGGAGGGTCTTGCCTGGCGGTGATTCCTGAAGGCTGGGGCAGCTGGGGTGTGAAACAGCAATGACGTTTACAGCACGGATTGGCTCTTCCTTTCACGAATGATGTCTCAGCTGCATGCGATGCTATTTGGTAGTATCTTACCCGCAGCAGAACTTCTTTCAGAATTGGAGTCTGTCCTCTCGAACACTGCCTCTGCTTCGTCAGCTAAGTTCATGCAATGTTCTGAGTCCTCTGCGGTCATTCCAAAAGTCTTCACAGCACCTTCACCGGGAACAGAGTCCACCTCAAGAAACTACTGTCTGGGGGCGCCTGAGTGGCTCAGTCTGCTAAGTGTCCGACTGTTGATTTTGGCTCAGGTCATGATCATGGGTGATGAGATGGAGCCCTGCATCTGGCACCCCATTCAGTGCAGAGTCAAGTTGAGGTTCCCTCCCTCTGCCCTCCTCCACAACCTCACTCTAAAATATATATATATATATATTTTTTTTTTTTTTTTTTTTTTTAAGAAACTACTTTCTTTGCTCATTCATAAGCAACTTCTCCTCCTGGGAGACTGTATCACGAGAGGGCAGGCTTTCAGTCCCATTTCCGGGATCCACTTCTCATTCTGGTTCTCTTGCTGCTTCTATCCCATCGGCAGTGACTTCCTCGACAGAAGTCGTGAGTTTATTTAAAACAAACAAACAAAAAACACAAAACACCATCTCTGCAAAGCACAGGAAAACAAAGCACTCCCTTGTGCCCCCAAAAGACTGGGTCCTTCCCAGGGTCCTGAAAGGGACCTTGTACACCCACGTTCATCCCATTATTCACAGTCACCAACAATGCAAGCAACCCATGTGCCCTTCCCTGCATGAACGGATGAACAAATGTGGTATGTCCATTCAGTGGAATATGATTCAGTCTTTAAAAAGGAGGGAAATTCTGACACCGGCTCTGAAATGAACGAACCTCAAGCACATTGTGCTGAGTGAAAAAATCCAGGAACATAAAGACAATGACTGTATGCCTGCACTCACCTGAGGTACCTAGGAGAGCTAAATGCACAGCTACAGGAAGTAGCATGGCGGCTGCCAGGGGCTGGCGGGGGCTGGAACGGGGAGCTGATGTTTCATGGGGACAGTTTTGGTGTGGAAAAATGAAAACATTCTGGGGATGGATGGTGACAGTTGCACAACTATGTAACCTAATACCTCTGACCTACATACTTAGCTACTGGTTAAGATGGTAAATTTTGTATGCATTTAACCATAATTTTTTAAAAATTTAAAAAAATCATTAAAGCAAGGCTACACGGGCTGCACTGTCTAGTAAATTGTCAGAAGTAACACACACTTCGGCCTCTGCAAAGGGCTAGGTGGTAAATAATTCGGGCTTTGTGGACCCCAAGGTCTCTATCTCAAATATTCAGCTCCCTCCCAGAAGCACAAAAGTAGCTAATGATGGTGTGCAGGTGAATGAGTGTGGCTGGATTCCAGGAAGACTTTATTTATGGACACTGCAATGGGAATTCCACATCATTTTCACACTGAAAATTATTCTTCTGTGATTGTTTTTCAGTCATCTAAAAATGGAAAAAATGTTCTGAAGTTGACAGATCACACACACACACACACACACACACACACACACAGGCGGTGGGCCAGACTTACCCGCAGCCCATGGTTTGCCAACCACTGGTTTAGAGGCTAGTTCTGGACCCAACATGCTAGAAACTTCCCTTCCACACCAGGCAAGCCCATTTTCAGGACTGCTCAGATTTGGTCTCTGAGGGTTACTGGGCCTCTGTGTGCCCAGCCCTGGGCTGTGTGTGTGGAGTGTGGGCAGAGACAGAATGTGAGCTCCACACGCCTGAGTGAGAGGCCCCTCCTGATGTGCAAGGGACCTGGGGCAGGGAGAGAAGGAAACTGAGCTTCTAGCCTAACACTGAGGAGTTAAGAATCTGGAACTCAGAGCTAAGCCTTCTGAGATGGTTGTGAAGTTCTCTTTGGCCGGGTGGATGGATAGAACAGATTACAATGTTCTGTTCTGTAGACTATTTAAATCCTTTAAACCGTTAGACTTCTGATACACGGGCCTCCCTTGGTATCTCTGGGCTTACACATGCTAAGAATGGGTTATTCAGAGACTTGCAGTAGGGGCTGCATCTCACAGCAAACGGGCTGAGGGCACTGATGGCACATTGGAGGATGACAGGAATGGTGCTGAGCAGAGAGGAGGGCACGGTGGCAGGTGGCCACGTGACAGCCAGCACAGGTCCCCAGAGTGAGTGAAACAGGGCTCTGTCCTCCTGGTGCGGGGCCACGCTTCCCACAGGGGAGGGTCCCTCAGCCTTTTTATTTGATCTTAAAGATGATTTGGATGGGCTTGGGCCCACGGGGAGAGCTCTCTGGTTCTCAACACACCCCGATCCGAGGATCCTCTGTCTGTGGTCCAGGCTACACGTCTGGTATCGACAGAGTCCAAGGCTGCATTGCCTGCTCCCAGCACTGCCCCGATCGCTCTCTGAGCCAGTTCTGTCCTTTTCTGCCTGGCTCATCTTTTAATTCTTTAAGTGCAGTTAACGCCTCCATCCAACTGGCAGCCTATGCCCAGATGGAAGCTGGCAAACAAGGGGAAAGATACTTTGGCGAAGTTGCTCCGGAGTCAGGTCCTAGCTGCACGGGGGGAAAGGCTGTGTGGACCAAACCCATCCTTTCCCGGTTTCAGGGCAATAAAGGCCCCTCTCCAAGCTGGCTCTGGGTCTCACGCTGTTCCTCCTATCTGGCAAAAAATGCACAGGAGGGACGCTTTCATGACAAGCAAGATGGTCGTGATACACGAAAGCATTTTGAGAATATATACATGTTTGATGGGTCCTTGCACTCTCTGGGCATTGATCTGCCTGGAAATCGTTCCTCTAGGAACAGAATCTAAGGCAGGAGCATGGAAACATCCCACTGGCCCCCATAGCCATCCTGCCACAGGAGCAGCATAAAGGATAGAGGCCCCAAGGGGTGCCTGGGTGGCACAGTCAGTTAAGTATCTGCCTTTGGCCCAGGTCATGATCCCAGGGTCCTGAGATCGAGCCCCGTGTCAGGCTCCCTGCTCAGTGGGGAGACTGCTTCTCCCTCTCCTTCTTTCCCTTCCCCCTGCTCATGCTCTCTCTTTCTCTCAAATAAATAAATGGGGGTTTAAAAAAAAAAAGAAAAAAGAAAAAGAAAAGAATAGAGACCATGATGGGATTGGGACCAAGGTCGCCCCTGGAATGGTGGCCTTCATCCATGCTTATGGAGGAGCAGTCACTTTTCAACTAAATATAGTGCAGGTATCCGATGGGTTTAATGAAAACAAACAAACAAACAAACAAACAAAAAGCAAGTAAAGAAAGCAACCTTCCGCAGTGACCATGCGTGTCCTATAGAAACCGGTGTACACGTCTTGCCTCTGCGGGAGGTTGCCGGGACCAGGCGCTCACCCTGCATTTCCAGCCTCATCCCCCACTGTGTCACAACACTCTCTCCCCCAGCTGGACTCATCCGCTCCCAGTTTCCCAAGCCAGCCTGGGGTTTTCCACCCTTCATCCCTTTGCTCACACTGTTCCAACCACTTAGAATTCCTCTTGTTTTCAGCTTCGCCTTTTGGCACTTTTGGGTCCGGCTCAAAGACTTGCTGCACCATCAAGCTCGGATATCATCTCATCCCCTTCCTTCGTCTGAATCTCAGACTTAGCACTTTATCATTGGCCTTGGGTTTCGTAGTTCAGCATGACAGTAACTCTCCCTGCATGACCTTGGGAACTTAGACGACCTCTTGGAATCCTAGTTTCATCCTCTGGAATGGGGATGTTCATAGATGTGCCAGCATCACACAGTTGGTTGCCTGAGGACTCAGTGAGAGTCTGCATATGACACGTAGAGAGCGGATCGTGATCCGCGCCAGGACCACCATCATTCATAATCCATCAGAGCTATATGGATACCTGGCAGGTTCCCACTAGACGCAGGCACTGAAGGCAAGGACTGAGTCTCATGCACTATGTAGGTGGGTCATGCTGACAGACTCTTAGTGAGCAATTCTTCTCTTGAATTCTATCTTCTATTCTCGAATGAGGCTTACCAGAATGTAAGGCATGGGTCCTTCCACTTACATGACTCTTCTTGGTCCTCAAGAAAGGGCTCTCTGCTCTGCTGCTCTTCCCTCTCCACTGCCCTCACTCACGTCCTCTGGGTCAGTGTTCCCCAAATCTAGTTATTTGCGTGCCCCCGCCATGATGGTTGACATACTCATTTGCATTAGTTGGATTTGTACTGGTTTTCATTTCAAAGTCCTCAAGTGACAATGGCTTTTAAGAAGACAAACTGAATGTCTCCCTCATTTTCCAGAAGTCTGGAAGTAGTCACTCCAGGGCATGGTGTGGTAGTAGACACCCGGGCCTCTTCTGTTTTGTGGCTGTGCCGTGTGGGGCCACCATTCCAAAATCATCATGGCTCCTGGAGCTCTAGCAGGAGGTAGGAGGACACAAAAAAACAGAGCCACACACCTCAAACTATATAAGGACACACCTCAGAACTGTATATACTACTGCTGTTTGTCATTGGTTGACAAGAATTAAGTCACATGGCCATATTTAGCTGCAAGGGACCCTGGATAACCTAACCTTTATTCTAGATGGACAAATGCCCAGTGAAAAATTGGGGCTCTCTTGTGGAGGAAAATGGGAGAATAGCAATAGGGAAAAATGAGAAGCTTTTACCCCCTTGTGAAATACCCATACTATATATTTTTTACTTTAAGCATATCATACATTTCCAAAGTAATAAGGCACATAATTTAAATAGTCAAATAATGCTAAAAGTTTTATAACAGAAGGACAACATTTTTGGCTACTCACCCCAATCCACCTCTCCAGAAGCATTCACTTTAATTCTTTTAGTGGTTTCTTCAGGCATTAACCTCCATGCTTCTAACGGATAAAATGATGATACAGCTATCTCTTGATTCATTAATTTTAGGCTTTTTATATTGACTTTCTACTTCGGTAAATAAGAAGTTGGCTTTTTTTTTTTTTTTCATTCACACATGCACACCTGCCCTGTTCCCTTTCCCTCAGATTTCCCAGCAGGACCATATATAATTTTCTAATTAAGGCAGTATCCAACATTTTCATTTTTATGACAGTCCAAATATCATTTGCTGTTGAGGCTAGTGGAATGCCATAATTATGTTTCCTTTTTGGAAAGTGCATCTTTTGTTGGAGTCAATTATCTCATTTTTTTTTTTCATTTTCTTAGTAGCTTTTTAAAATATCCATTTAAACTTCTTCCCATCTCCTCCAGTAACTTCTTAATAGAATTATCCCTGTGTTCAAAATATTAGGTCATCTACTGGCTTAATTTATTTTTCCTAAAGCCTCTCCTCCTGAAACCCTCTGTCCTTCAATCAGCACCAGTTGCCCTTGAGGATTGGTGAATGGCTGTAAATATTACCTCGTCCTGGAATTCTTTTTGCTTCTTTCACACGTTAGATTTATTTCCTGGATCCAAAACTCTCTTTTTTGATGAAATACATTCTCTAGTCACTGCCTGGGAAGAGCCCAGGGGAGGTAGATATGCTGTCCATGAGATGTCTTGATTCTACCCCGACACTGCTATTTTGGCTGGATATAGAATTCAAGATTGCAAGCTCATTGTTATTCAATATGTTAAAGACTCTACCTCTTTTCTACCAGTGTTAACACTATGATTCCCTTCTTCTTCCCAGTCCTTTGTGTGGGATAGGACTTCTTTTTTCCTCTCAGAAATTCTCGGGGTCTCTTTATTTTGTCTTCTGAACTATGTACCATTGAGCCTTAGGTGGAACTTGTAAAAATTCACTGTGTTTACTTCTGGGTGGGTCCTCTCAACCAATATGACAAAACTCATGTCCTTTAGTCCTGGAATATTTCCCTGATATATGGTTTTTAAAGATTTTATTCATTTATTTATTTGAGACAGAGCGAGCATGAGTGGGGGAGGGGACACAGACTGAGAGAGAAGCAGACTTCCCACTGAGCAAGGAGCCCAACACTGGGCTTGATCCCAGGACTCCAGGATCATGACCCGAGCCAAAGGCAGACACTGACCCCACTGAGGCACCCAGGTGTCTCTATTTCCTTGATACATTTCACTCCTCCATCTTGTGTTCTCTCTGTTCTTTCTAGAAGGCTATATAGTCAGATGTCAGACCTCATGAAGAGATCTTGTAATTTTTTCATATTATCTTTCCATTTTTTATCTCATTACTGAAAGATGTTGTCAACTATACCTTCCAATCTGCCAATTGCATTTATTATTTCTTTAAACCTACTTGGAATTTATAGGGTCCTTTCTTGCTTATTCTCTGGTCAAAACTTAAAAACCAACAGCATCCCGTTCTTGCTTCCTGGATGTTGTAGATTTCTCATCCCTCTGTGAATGTTCATTATAACTCCATGACATTTTCTTCTACTCCTTGCATTATCTCTGATGTCTCAGAATTTCTCTATTCTGGTTTCCTGTTTGGTCTCTGGCTTTCTTGGTGGGGGTTCTCTTTTAATACCTGTGAATTCTTGGTGGACAGTTTGTATTTAGGAATGGTGCAATAGACTGGGGGGTCCTGAGCATCTAAGAGAGCATAGTGAATGGTCAGCTTTCTAGGGCAGTCCTATGTATTTTCTCTAGCTCCAGGTTCCCCATAGATGAATTGTTGACCCTCCATTTTCAGTTTATGGGTTATCAGGCCAATGGTGCATTTTGGGAACAAGGCAAAGAAAGGGCACAGGGAGGACCAGACAGTAGAGTTAGTTACATAGGCTTTCACCGAGCCCACATATTTTCATCGTGGCAACACAACTTCATTCTGACTTGGTCATCTCTTATCTATCAGCTTTCCATTTTAACATGTTGTTGTGAAGCCTCACAGATGGCCTCTAGTGTCAGTAGAGATGGAGACTGTATTTTGGTTTCTCATTCTTCTGGATATTTGGGAGTGATTCCAAAGAACAGAAGAAGAGAAATATACCTAGTGATCTTAACTCTGAAAAGTCCTGTGCTCTCGTGTGATTCATATTTTTCTGTATATTTGAGTCATTCTTTTCACTTAACTATGTTCATTCAAAAAGAAAATTTTATATCACTGCTGCAAAGTGGAAAGAAACTACGAAAACAAAGAACAAATAAAATAACATTATTAATGCTGGTCAGCTCCTATGGCTTGCTGAAGGCTCTGGGCTTGGGGTCTGTTCTTTCTTTGTTTAAGAGATAGACTAGCAGGTATTAGAAAGATGTTATTAATAGAAAGATATACTAATACCAAATAGAGACATTTTTCTATTATTAACCAAGAGGACCAGAAAAGCAAGTGGTAATTACTGACCTGGTCTTCAATTCCAGGTTCTTTTGCCTTTTATCCCTTATCACCTTTCTGTAGATCTTCATATACCTAGCTGACTTCTGGTCATTGCTCTAGTTTTAGCTCAAAGACGCCTCCCTGGCCACTCCCACTAATATAACCCTTCCTTGGGCTTCACTACCCTGTCCTATTTAATTCTTCAGTATTCACTGTCAGTAATGAGCCCATTCATTCATTTGTTCATATCCCATCCCTTCCACACCCCTGCCAGAATGTAAGTTTCATGAGGGCAGAGACTGCATCTGCCCCACTCACCCAACACATCCAGGCCTAAAATAAACATTGACACTAGTAGATGCTCAGTAAAGATCTATGAATGAATAAACACATGAATGAAAAAATTAAGAAATTCTTTTACTATTCAGTTTCATTGCTTGCCCATTAACAGCTCTCTGGCAGTCCTGCTTTCTCTCTGTCTCTCTCTTCTTCTTTCTCGTCCTTCCCCTCTCTCATCAGGTTTCAACCAGTAAGCTCACTCTCATGTGATGGGGAGAAAAGTAATTCTTAAATGGTGGCTGAAATCAAGTTGAAATAAGCTGACAGCCCTCATACCACCTCTCAGCATCTCTCACGAGGGCCAGAATCTCACAATGACAGATGCTGGTCAATTAGGCAGAAATACTTTCATCTTAAAAGAGAGAGAGAGAAAAAAAGGATTTAAAGACCCAAAGGTATTTTTGGCTGACATAAGTGTAATTAATTTCTTCACAAGACAAAATGGACAGAAAATGAATGCCATTAAGAATGTGGTTTTCATGCTGCCAAACCCACAAGTCAGTTCAGGGAGAATAGCAAACTGGCATGTTTTTTCTCCCCCCTCACCATGTTTATTTGATTTAAATGATAGTAACAATGAAAAGTAGAGGGAATTTACACAAGATTTTCCATTCCAGTTCTTTGGATAAAAAGGGATGATCTGGCTACACTGGGGTTGTATTTCTGGATGGAAATCATCACAGAAGCTGAGTAGCGTCCACCCCTTTAAGCAGAGTATGGAATCTCGAGTTCGCCACAGTCCTTGGCTGGCGGGCATCGTGCATCTATGCTGCCCTTACAAGCACTGAGTTTAGGGAACCATCTTCAGGACAAGTGGTAGGTGCTAGGTCTTATTCCCTGGCACATCCCCTACGAGACGGAGCTATGTACCAGACATACAGCAGGTGCTGAGTAGTTATACAATAGGAGGACAAAGTTCCTTGTATTTTCTCAATTTGCCACCAATCTATTGACTTTCATGTCTCTGTGCCTTTATGAAAATTTCAAATTTCTCAACATAAGGGGCTCCCCTTAACCAATAAGATACATCTCGCTCCAGGTGCTCATGAACATCTTCCCCCAGAAATGAAATAATCATTATTCCTGTAAAGAAATATCTAAATAATTACTCTGTGTTTCAATAACCAGAGTGACCAGTACTTTCACTGAATCAGATGCTGTCTGTCCTGGGTAGAAAGGACTCTATTTCCTCCCTGATACACAGTCAGAGCCACTTCTTTAAAATGAGGTGTCTGGAGATGCCCAAGTGGCTCAGTCGCTTAAGCATCCGGCTCTTGATTTCAACCCAGGTCTTAATCTCATGGTTGTGAGATCGAGTCCCATGACAGGCTCTGTGCTGGCTGTGGAGTCTGCTTAAGATTCTCTCTCCCTCTCTCTCCCTTCTCCCCTCCAAATAAACAAATAAATAAATAAATAACGTTTCTGTTCTCACCCATAAACCAAATCACTAGGTCATGAGGTCAGAGGCTCCTCCAAGCAACCAAGAGAGTGGGCGGCTCATGACATCTCCGCAGTGACTGTAAGTGGCTCTGAGTTTTGTGTGGGCTCTCTCCATGAAGGCCAACCTCTCTCTAAATGAATGAATAAAAAGTCAATACAGACTTGAGGAGGTGGGTACATAAGTCTAATTTTGCAGGTGATTACAGGGCTTTTTTGAACATGAGCCAGCAAGAAAGTGAGCCTTGATCCATCTCTAGTAGAATAAAGTCTAGCTAGAGAGAGTGTGCAAATTTATTTAAGGTAGTTTTAAAGAACAAGGACTTGGCAGACGTCCGGAAATGTCAGAGTTTTCTCTTTAATTAAACACCTCTTCGGGGAGGTGAATTTGGTCACTGTGCTTCTGAATATTGAGCTGAGATCATGGGAGGCCTGTGTCTGCTTTGCGACCATGGTATACAGAATAAGGCATAACAATTAAACTAATAAGAGAGGTGAGGTTTGGCAAGTAATGGACTCTTAAATACAAGTGAGAATCAGTTCAAAGTAATCCACAGAACAGTCTCACTCACTCATTGGCCTTTTTGAGTAGGAGAAGAAAGGATGTACCAGGAATTGCACAAAACCCAAAGCTGAGCTTATCTATGCCAAAAAATGTTCTGAGTAATTGTTCCCAATGTACTATTATTAGTCTTGATTTGTTCCATTACTATAGAGACTAACATCTCTGCCAAATTTTTTAAGGTTAGTCAAAACCTGGGTTCACCCATGAGAGCATGACATTCACGTCTATCTTAACAAAAAGAAAAATGTTAAAAAAACAAAAACACTCCTCTTTTTCATAGTGGAAGAGCCTCTGTCAGTTCTCATTTTTTTTTTTTACATTATCTGTTATGTTTCTATGTTCCTTATGTAAGATTCCATGCAATAAATTCCTCCAAGAACTTAGAGCCAGGAAAATGTTTCCCTCCAGATAAACTTCCAGGGCTCCTTTTGATCAGACTCTGAGATGAACTATAAAGTTCATCTTCTTGGTGTTTTCACTCTGTCTGCCAGAGAGCTCAGAGTTTCAAATTTGATCCTGCCTAACAGTTAAATGTAGTGAAATGAACAGTAAATCAGGAGCCTGAAGATCTGACTTCTAGGTCTAGTTCTATCACTTCTAATTTGCATGTGCCTTGAAAAATTTACTTAACCTGTCTAAGCCACAGTTTCTATGTCTGACAAGTGATGATAATAATTCCATGTGCCCCCGTAGTGTTTGGCAGACATTCTTAATGGCCCACTTATCAGTCATCCCCTACTTTTTCTCTTGATAACAGAAGTCCTGTATTATTCAGTTTCCCAAAAGCAATGTGGCTGGAAAAGGTAGGTCCAACCTTGGTAAGGGAGTCATCACTGGTCAGGGCCAAATATGATGGCCCCGTTCTCCTTTCCCTGAGATTGCTTCAGAGGTGGACAAGTGACTCAGTTTCGCTGAATGAGTTATAATGAGAAGTCTGCTGGGAAGCCCGGGAAAAGATTTCCTCCATGAGAGATGAGTAAGGAGAAAAATCATCCCCATCTCCCGCCCCCAAGCCTTTCTTCTTTGGGACAAAGTTTTGTGGAGACATGAAAGAGCTGGAGCTGGGCATCCATCTTGAAACCATGAGGAGAAGCCAAAAGATTTACAGGGAAGTCAACCCTAGAATCAAGGAACTCCTGAACACTCAACCCTGTAAATTTCTGGTCTTCTCGCTATATAAGACAACTGATGTCTTAGACTTTTAAGTCATTGATAATTGTGCACTCTACTTTTGTTGTCGAAAGTATCTTAACTGTTAGTTACTTTGACTAATGTACATCAAAACATGTTGAAAACTATACATGTGATAATTACTATGTTTATTCTCAGTACATCTACTTCTTCCCTTGGCCCAAAGCTTCTTGACTCACCCCTAACTTTTTCTCTCTGGTTTTCCTATACTGTTTTAAGTGATTGTATGGAGAAGCAGTCCTGGTAATTATTATCATTGTGGTCGTTATTGTTACACAGTATAGCTACTATTCGTTGACTGTTTACTATGAGCTTAGATTTGTGCTAAGTGCTTTAGGTACCCTATCTTATTGAACCAACACCAGAACTCTATGACAGAGATGTTACAATGATCTCTACTTATAGATGAGTACATTGAACTAGTATACTGGTGAGAGAACTAGCAAGTGGCAAAGCTGAAGCACGGACACCAGACTGGATGACATTAGTGATTGTACACTCAACCGAATCCTTGGATCCCATTCATTTGGAAGAAGTAAATGACAAGTCAATCAATCAGTCTATCGACAAAGAACCTACATATTAGGCACCGATCCTTTTTAAGGATACCAAACCTAAGTCTGATTTGTCCAAGGATTTTCAATAGGCTTGCCAGTCTAACTTTGTACCTTGGCCTTGTCAAACACCAGAAATTCTTATCACCATGCTTTCACCATTGAAACGTGGCTACCGACGGAGAAAGTCAATTAGAACCTGTGAGACAGAAGGGAAGAAATCCAGACTTCTACAACAGGAGAAATTTTTTAAAAGGAGGTGGGGGGAGGCAAATCAAGGTCACCATTTTCTCACAAGCCCCAAGCGCTACAATACAAATCTCAGAACAGTTTCAGGTTGGTTGACTGGGAAGGAAATTGCCACCATGCCAACATCACAACTGTTCTTTTGCATAGCTGCTGAACCCGCTGGTGTCGAGAGTAGTTGAGAAGGTATCAATTAGCTCAAATACCTACTCACTTGACAAGAAACCCTTATCATAAGCGGGATGACACAGGCATATTCCAGAAGGTGCTGATAGGAAAGTTTGCCATTAGGCTTATCTTGATGAGAAATACCTCCTCCAAAGAAATACTTGCTTCTCAGCATGTCAGACTCTATTTCAACAGATGAAAAGACAAAAATGGGGATCATATCGAGTGAGTCTGAAATTGTTTACCGCACCAAGATCCCATTCTCCTCTTGAAGGTTGCTGTCCTTTGGTTTGTCATCAACTGTCCTCAAGCAGAGTCACAAGCCGTGAAGAAATGGGAGGACAGAGATTGGGGGAGTTGAGATTCAGAAGCTCTAAGCAGAAGTGATGGGTGGGATCTAGTCTCCTCTGTCTAAAACAAACGTCACGACATGCGTTTAGGAAGCTGACTCCGTCCCAAAGGTGTGGTCAAGCACCAAGGGGGTTTAAAAGCAAAGGGGAGACCAGTAGCTCCTTGAAACGGGCTGAGGACTATGGGGTCAGTAGCTTGTGTTGACAACATAGCAAAGTCTTCTGAGACTGCATGGGAGAAAGGGAGGTTCCTCTCTCGGGAGGAGTTTCTGGTAGCAGCCCTTGTCCTAGGCATTGGTGTCGGCATGGGGATGCTCTCTCAGAATGATCTGGTACCAAATGGGGTGGGACAGAACCTTCCATTGGTGAGCAGGACGGTAAGTAGGCTCTGGACAGCTTGTAGGGAAACAACCTTAAATGAGTCCAAAAATAGACCTTTCCACCTGCTTCTTATTACTAGGAGTCTGTCTAGCCATCATCACTTTGCAAAAGACCCTCATTGCCTTGAGATGATAAACCCTTGCCTTGGTCCCCCTCCTCTGCCCAGCTTTTTGCACAATGCCCACCAAAAGCCTCCCCGTCCCTGCTACTCCAAGGACGGGAAGAAAACGTTCTGGCCGGACCACATTCCACCCAGGCTGGCCATTCGATGCCCTGGTTGTGAGCATGTGTGAAACATCATGGAGCCCTGTGGGGTGCCGGGACCAAGAGTGTTCAAAGACGCTCCCGTTATCCCCTGTTCAGGTCAGGCAAAGGAGCTGTTGTGAGTAATTCATGGAGTGCCTATACTCGGAGGCATTACCCAATCTCATTACCATTAATTTTTGCATATTTAACTACAGTTTTTAATTAGATGGTATTTTATTATTCATGCACATAATTTGAGTCCAAGTCGGGCTGCTCTCTTGGAGGAAAGGAGGGGGGAAAAAAAAGGTGGGGGTGAAATCCTTCTGAATTGAAAGTTGGTGCTGGGTTGCTTCTTGACTGGTGAGCGAGCATGGCAGACTGTAAGTCTATAATGGTTCTCTTTTAATTTTGCTAATAGCTATCATGTTATGTACCTTTATAAATTTGTTAAATCCAGAGTGCTGGGAGTTGTCTCCGTATACGATAACTGTAAATAGTTTGCTCTGTTTGGTTTGCACATACAAACTGTTTGCTCAGGCTCCTTGATGTATTATTAAAAAGGGTAATGGGCCCCTGGGAAACCATCTAGTTATATGCCTTCATTTGCAGAATAAACCATGCGTTGTTTTCATCTTTACTCATGATTGTTAATGGCACTGATGATGAGATGGGTGATTTTTTTTTTTCTCCGCTGCCTTTATCAGCACTGTTTTATTATGCAGGCAGAATGGCCAGGCCGCTGATTTTGTCTAAGGTTTTCAATTAGTCATTTGACTGAACACATCTGTGCTGGTATCCACCCAGAGCCGGACGGTGGCTATTACCGGTTTTACACCTGCTGAACCATGGCCATAAGCTCTGATGGGAATAAACCTAAATTGGCCTTTTAGATATGGTTGGAAAGTTGTAATGTTGCAGTGTTTTATAGCGGTGTCAGGAAGGTGTGAACTTTTCCGCCTTCGGGTCTAGGAAGCCGCCACGATATTCTACTTCACTGAAATGGCTCACTTCTCAGCGGGTTATTAATATCTGTTTGCCGTTTTTGCAGTCCCGATGACTTAATCGGCTGACATTAAGGAGATAAGATTATATTTGTACTGCAGCTGGGAATGGTCGAGGTTTAATTGTGTTGGTAAACAGAGCACAGTGGCTGTGCGGGCATCTCTGCGGACGCTGGGAATTATTCAGCAGCAGTTTGGAACGTGACTCTTATATCTTCCACTGAAACGAAAATTGCTTCATGGCAGAGCGGAGGTCTCGGGACTGGAACCGGAGGTGCGCCGCGACTTTAATACTCCGAAGGATCTGTCATTTATCACGGAGGACGAAGCCCGGGCGCATTTCGGCAAAATAAAACGCCATCTCCTCGCCGCCCCGTGCTCATGGGTTTTATGAGAGACATTGCTAATTGCCGAGCATTTAGAAATCTCCTTTGTGGGTCTTCAGAAGCCGCCAGGGATCAGGAGGCAAAGCTGCAGGGAGCCGTAGCCAGCTCATTGAGGAAAAGCTCACATTTGGAGACGGGAGTTCAGGGACATTTGCGGGGGCAGCAGCGTTTCTGTTGGATCCAACAGATTCATTGGGGACTGGAATAAAAACATCTCCCTCACTGTGGGAAAGTCCTGAACAATGTTTCAGACTCTCAGGATGACAAAAGATGTTGGCATTGCAGCCAGAATGGAAGAGCTTGCCATGACACCATCTCTGCCCCCGAGGAATTAAACTTTTGTTAGTTTCACCATGGCCCAGTGCAGTGCACAGCCACCGTGTTTGCCCCTGATCAACATCCACACCTCTGTGCTGAACCCCTGAAACCTGGTTTCCAGCATAAGAGCCTATTTCTTGATCACCCCTTCCCTTCTATCAGAGGCCATGACCCATCATTTTTCTAACCACTTTCCTGACTACAAGGTTAGCTCATCAAGTTGGCAAGTAGGGATCAGATCTTCAACGTAGTTCCCACCGGCCAAGTTCCTTTCTCAGAACTTTATTCTTGGTTGTTGTTCTTGTTGTTGTTTGTTTTTCTTTCTAAGGGATATCTGGGATAGATGCAAGTCATAGCCAACCATTCTCCTCCTCCTCTCATCCCATCTCAATGTTTACGGAGGCTACCCTGCGAGGCTCCATAGCCAGCACCATGGAACATGCACCATTCTAGGACAGCGCCTTGCATTAACGCCCTTGTGTCTTCATAACCACCCCATGGGCAAGGGGCTGTTGTCATTATTCCTGTTTCATAGACGAGGACACTGAACACACATGAGGAAATAAATCCCTTGTGATTGCCCAAGATCTCACTGGGAGTAAAGGAAGGAGCTGAGACTCACTGCAGGCAATCTGGGTCCCATCCCAGGTCTCTAAACATTAGGCTTCTTAACATCAGAAATAGTTCCTCCAGCCATGGGTGTGAGGTAGCAAGTGAGATCTTGCTGGAAGGGTTCCATGTGCTGCAACCTTCTTTTCCCCCATCTCTCTTATGGGTAGGTATTTAGGTTGTCTCCAGTTTGTCCAATGCTCTAGGAATATGCTTTTGCCCATCTCCTTGGTCACACATGGACATATTTAGAAGTGGACTTGCACAGTCCCAGATCATGGCATACTGAAATTTGACTAGATATTGCCAAAATTGCCCTCCAAGATGGTTCAACCTATTTCCACACATCAGGAGTGTATGGGAGTCGCTATTTCCCCATATCCTTGCTAATATTCTGATATTATCAAGCTCTTTGTGTTTTGCCAGTTCAAATACATTTTTCAAACTTGAGATTTGCAGCTGTTAGGGGAATGCAACATTTGGATCAGCTTTTTGTGAGGTCAAGCCTTCTCGTTTCTCGGGCAAGCCCTCTCACGCCCGGCTTGGCACCAAGGAAAGAACATTGCTCTAGATTCTTTAAAATACACGTCGAAAAATACCAGATCTTTTCTCCTCTGATGGTGTAGACTCAGTGTCGGAATAACTATCAGAATGACTTGTTCCAAGGCAGTATTTCAGCCTCAGAACTATAGCGATAGCACATTGCATTGGGAAATCCTGTCATAGTTAATTGTGTCAACTCTGGAGTCAGATTCCTCGGGTTCAAATCCCCGCTTGCCACTTCCTAGCTGTAAGACCATCTGAAGTCTCCATTTCCGTACCTGTAAAATGGGAATGTTCATAACACTAGCTTCATAAAGTTGTGGCAAAAGCTAACGTTTATGTAAAGTATGTGTAAAGCATGTGTAAAGCTTGCAAGACCGCCTGCCTCTTAGTGTAATTTTGTTCACTATAACCTCTGTACAACAATTGGAACTAATAGGCTAGTGACCAGAGAATGCATTCCCATCTCCTGTGCTAGATTTTTTTTTTTTGAAAGCACCCTTTTAAAGATTATAGAATATGAAACTCTAGGAATCACTATGGTCATTGAGGTCAACCTTTTCTTAATAGCCATGAGCAACTTTCTGCCAAAGGCATGCGTTCTTCCTAGTCCCAGCACCCAATCCAGTGCTTGGCACCTCCTGGGTGCTCAGTAAATGATGGATGGACAAACAGACATGATAGATGGATGGACAAACAGAAACGCCATGGCTCCTTGGTCTCTGTGGGCAAAATTTGTACTCATTCAAAATGCAAATAAATGCCCAGGGTCCATGTTCAACTCATTGGATCAGAATCCCTTGAGCCCAGCCCTGAAGTCTGCATTTTTGAATAGCTGTCTCCGTGACCTTTGGCATACTAAAGCTTTGGGTGTGAGACTGCAGGTTATGCTGGGAATTTTTTCTATCCTAGAGAACAATTATTTCCAGCTCCTGGCCTAGTTCCTTACACATTGATGGTATTCAATAAATATTTTTTGGTTGAGTGAATGAATCATCTCAAGTGGTAAATATAGGATTTTCATGCTTACATGGCACCAAGAAAGGGAAGACCTTCAGATCCTTTTGGCCACAGTTCCTATGGTTTAGCTCTCAGAACCCACATCCTGATGCCATGTTGGGCTCCCAAGAGGAGGCGGCCGAGGTCCTCTGTGGCAATCTCCCCTGTGAAGCTTCTCAGCCTGCCTCAGGTCCTTTGCAATCATGCAACACTCTATAATGCCTTCCTGCCAATACCTGGGACTTCCAAATCTCACAGAGATTATTAAGCATTCTAGAGGGTAAATCATTTCAAGCCGAAGGTCAAGCTCACTTCAGAAGCTGTCTCATCATCCAAACTAGCCTACTAGAAGACCTCCTAGATTACAGACTATGGCCTGCCAGGACCTCATAGTCTCGTGGTTCCTCCTTCCTTGCCAACATCCTGCCTCTGACCATCACTTCTCCCTGATCTAAAGGACCTCTGATCTCTGGCTTGACTTTCATACTGGTGTAACTCCTGCTCTCTCTTTTCTCATGCCCAACCCATACTAACACTGCCAGCTGCCCCCAGGCCCTGCCTTAGCCAGGAGAATTTAAACTTCCAAGAATTGAGTCCCAGTGTAGCTCCTTCCAATGAAGAGAGCTCATTCTTCAGAACTACAAAGTGTTTGCCACCCATTTGGGGAGACGCCTGGGTGGCTCAGTGGGTTAAGCAGCCTACTCTCTGTTTCAGCTCAGGTCCTGATCTCAGGGTCATGGGATCCAGCCCCGCATCCAGCTCTGCACTCAGCCTCGAGTCTGCTCGGGATTCTCTCTCCCTCCCCCTCCCCCTGTGCCCCTCCACCTCTCTCTCTCAAATAAATAAATAAAATCCTTAAAAAATAATAGCCATTTGGAGATGGCGCTAATGTTGGCTCAGATGTATTAATTTTTTTGAAATTCCAGTTTGGGTTAATAAACATTATTTCCACCGTTGGAATAAGCAGCCATCCCTGGAAGCTGCTGTTAAAATATTGAGGGTTTCTGGACTGTGTTCAAATGGTTGTCAGATGGATGTTTTCAGTGAGGGCCGATGTGGATGGAGTCCTTCCTAGTTCCAGGCAGAGAGGGGAGCGCCGTCTGCTTCTTTGTCTCACCAGAACTTCACAGCAACCCAGCGGGGTTGATACCAACACTGTGTCTGTTTCACAGAGGAGAAAACTAAGGCAAGAGAAGGATGCAGTCATCGCTCAGGGTTGGAGAGCTAATGAACACCAGCATTGGATACGAATCCGAGACATCTGGCTGCACATGCCATAGGTGTCGGTGGAAGGTGCTGGCTGGCTGCTGGCACCTTGCATACCCTTCATTCCCCTCCTTGCAAGAGTAGTGAAGACACAAACAGGGCTGTCCTTGTTGGGAAGGGAAGCCAGACCGGTTGGACTGGCCAGGGCGGAAAAATTCCCCAGCCAGGCCACAAGCAGAGGACGCACTAGAGAGGTAACATCAGGCCTGCAGTGACCTCTTCTCTGGGCTCTCTGGAAGGCCCAGTGCTGAGCCACGCCCCTTCTCTCCACCCGGGCCCCAAATTGGCTGCATGTGCCTGGGTCCGGCGAGCCTTCTTCTCCCCGTGTGGTAGCCACAGTGTACAGCCCAGCACATAAAAGCAGAGGGCCCGACAAAGGGAAAATGAAATTTCCCTTGAGCTATTTGCCCTGACTGACTAACCCGAACCTTCCTTCTTAGGATGAAGAGGAGCTCTGATGTTCTGATGTTGAAAGCATCAAAGGCTGATCCCCTCAGCTGAGCAGTGACACACAGTTGCTTGGCAGCGAGGGCCCCAGGAGCTCCCGCCCGCACCATTTCCAGCCCAGACCCCCGAAGGCACCCCGCGTCATTAGCAGCCGACACATCACGAGCTAGATGTCTTGGCTATTCCGCATCTCACAGCTGTCTGGCCTCCTCCTCTGTCCGCGGTGCCGCCCTCTGACCCCCGCCCCTCTAACGAGGGGGACACAGACCCTGGTCTCTTCCTAACACCCTCTGCACCGGCTGCCAAGTTCAAAGCCGTGGAAGGAAGCCCGGAGAAATACAGATGCGCTTCCAGAAGGCCAGAAAACGCGGTTTCTAGAAAAGATTCTTCTCAACAGTTTCGTCTTTTTTTTTCCTGATGGCAGAAAGTGATCCGTGTTCACTGTTGGCCTTTCAACAATTCAGAAAAGTAGAAAGAAGAAAGTCAGGGAGCTGCAGAGCCCACCATGGAGAGTCCCACGGTGACGTTCCTATGACAAGCGTCCGTCTACTTAACTATCCAAGCAGCCTGGAGCAAACACTGGCCTAATTTGTACCCCCTCTTCACCCACTGATTATGTGGGCCTGTGACCTGCTCTCCCCTCACCACCACCAATCCCCCCCCCACCAGGATCATAGCCACCTTTCCCGCTTACAGATGTCTTAAAGCATCTCCCTGAATTAACCATAAATTCTGAACTTCTTCCAACATTTCCCTTAAAGCACAAGAGCGTCACGCTGGCAACGACCGCCGAGCTGGCTTCAGACTCTGCATTTAAGCTAAACTGATCCTAAAAAGATGGCTGTGAACCAACTTCAGACAGCCACCAGCAGCTCAGCGAGACAAGAGCCTCTCCCCACGATTTGTGTCAAGCCAAAGCTGTGACGCCCCTCCCCCTTTGTTTTCAGAAATTAATAAAGCTCTTCCAACACACTCTTCTCTGTCACTAATAGCGAACAGTCAAATCACGGCTTTTATTCCCAGCCCACCACGTCAAGTAAATAGAAGCTTACGGGAGAGACCCGGGAACGATAAGCAATTCCCACGGCAGCGAATTCTTAATATATAAATTCATCCAGCAGCTGTAGTATCAACTGGCAAAACCAGGAACAATGGGAAGCAGTCAGGCCTGGCTCTGACGAGGTCACCCATCAAGGTTATCTATATTCAATTACTGGTATCTACAAGCTTGCATAGCTGTCAGCTGGTCAGAGCCCAAATGAAAACTCACCATGCACTCAGAAAGCAAATATAGTTTCCAAGGAGAGCCTCAAATTAGCTCCGTGAATGACTTGGCTTCAAACGCACAGAAGCCATCAGCCTTTGGGGACGTTTCTGCCAACAGTGCCTCCATGTCTAAATTTGGGCACCATCTTATAAATCTCTGTTCCTGAAGAAGGAAAGGACTGGGATTGCTCCTTAACCTTTGGCGATGATAAATTATCTCACTTAACAATAGATAAACTTCAGACACTTTTCCTGTACGGGGTACCTATTGTGAGGTCACCACTAATCTCCAGCATCTCCTCTCCCCCGCGGCCCTACTAAAGACATGTCGGGGGTGAGGAGACACAATTATTTGTTTTCTCCCTCCTCCTCCGGAACCATATATCATGTGTGGAAACAAAGCTCTCCAAGCACAGATATGTATCTGTTTCCTTTATCTGAGTTCCTCTTCCCATCAGGGGCAATGGTAGGGGGACCTGTGTTTGGTGTGAGGTTTCCAGAGCCTGGAAAGGAGGGACATGTCCCTCCCCAGCCCGGCTGGAAGTGGGGTAAAGGTCTGGTTCTCTGGGAGGACAGAGGGCGTGTCCCGTGGAAAGGACAGCTTTCCGTTCATGGCCATGTTCCACCATGGCTTCGAGTGTACACCGCCATCCTGCAGGGCAGGTGCCTCTCAAACCCACCAGGGACATTGACTGACCAGGAGTGTTAAGGCTTATCAATAACGAGGTAATCTCTAGCTTGGTTTGGGGAAGCCATAAATGGTGGACTTGTTAAGAACTAGGTGTCTTTCATTTTCTCCTCGGGCCAGAAGCATTTGAGGTGATACTCTCTCCCTCTTCTTTCCATGCTTTGTCCAATATCTGTCATCTTAATGATGGTGATGATCCCCCACCTCTGGTGACCGCTTTCTGGCCCCTCTTGATGCTGGTATACCAGCCATGGGCTCACATAGTCCATTTGAGCTACCAAATTAAGGCCTGCACATTCATAAGTAGAATCTCCTTAAATTAATAAGACCAGGCTTCAGGACGAGATTAAAAATATGATTCCCTTCATAAGAAACTATGTAATGTGGGCTTTTAAAGGGAGGGAAAGGACAGACTGAACAATGTCAGTCCTGACTTTCAGTCAGGCTGGGACACCCTCCAACTCCAACCTGTCCCCTGACACAAGGGGTCTGAGCTTCCAAAGCTCAGGTTTCCTCCCATGTAAAGTAGAAGTACAATGGTACCAGCCCACAAGGACAGTGTAACAGGGTGGCCAAGGGCTCGGATGTTGGTGGTGGGGCAACTGGGTTCATATCCTGACAACATCAGCTTCTAGCTGTGTCTTTGGACAGTTTGCTTAACCTCTTCATGCTTCCGCATTCTCATTTATATAATGGGATCACAGTGGTACCTACCTTGGGGTTGCTGTAAAGATTAATTAGATTAATACGTGTAAATCACTTAGGGTGGTATCTGATATGGTTATTACTTTTGTGGGGATAGAAAGATTGGTTATTGAGCGCCTGCTCTGATTCAGATTCTAAGTGAAACACTGACAAATCCATGATATATAGATTATAAAGCCCCTGCCTTCATGAGGCTTCTAGGGAGAGAGATAGATCCCCATCAGGGGAAAAACTTGACAATTCTGGGCTGGGATTGTTATTACAAAGGACATGAACTAGGGGTTGTGATGGACAAGGCAGACCTACTTGAGATAGGATGTCAGGAAGGCCTCTCTGAAAGAGGGCATTTGAGCTGAGACAAGAAGGAAGGGAGTTAGCAATGAGGAGAGGAACAGTTGTGAGGAAGTGAGTGGAAAGAACATCAGGTGGAAGGAACAGCATCTAGAGTCACCCAGAGGCAGCAAAGGAACTTTGGTCATTCAAAGAGTGGGTGGAGAAGTCAGCAGGAATGATATGTGAAATAAGACCCATGGCCCAGGCAGAGACCAGACACACAGGGGACCACATGCCATGTTCTAGTTTGGGTTCCATCCCAAAAGAGATGGGAAGCTACTGAAGGATGACATGAAGCAGGACAGGTACCTGATCGGCCTTCTGTTTTGAGAAGATTGCACTGAATGCTGGATAGAGAACGCATGGGAGGGAGTGTATCAGCTATCAAGTGCTACTACGGTGTTGTGTAACGAAGCACCCACCAAATTTAGTGGTTTACAACATTGTTTCTGTTAGGGATAGCATTTGATTTCTCATTTTTCACAAGCCTAGGGGTCAACTGGGCTGGGCTGATCCTGCTTGAGCCTGTCCATGTATCTGCAGCCAACTTGCAGACTGGTGGGGCCTGGCTGGTCTAGGATGGCTTGGGTTGGGTTGAATTCCATGCTCCATGTGACCCCCAAAGGAAGAGAAGATATATAGGTAAAGCTCCTTGAGTCATCAGGACTCCACATCCTTGCTTCAGTCACATTCTACTGACCAAATAAGTCATAAGGGCAGATTTCAGAGACAGGGAAACAGACCCCACCTTTTATAGAGAAGGACCTGCCAAGTCCCATTGCAAAGTATGCAAACACAGGCAGGAGGAAAGAAGGAGGAGGCAGGAGGAAAGAAATAGGACCATTCTTCCATCAACCTTCCATAAGGGACAAGACTGGGAAGGGATGAGATCAGCTAGAAACCCACTGTAGACACCCAGCCAAGAGAGGACACCTCCTTCTGGGGAGGTGGACATGATCACAGAATAGAGAAAATAAGAGAAGATGATAGAATACCCATGGAACCCTGAGCACCTGTTAGGCACATGGACCTTTCAGCCAACAGTTGCTTCCACAGCTTTCATGTTTGGAGGGCAGGTGCATGACCTGTTTGTGGTACGGGGTGGGGTAGGACAGGATTGAGGCACGCGAGGGACGTGAGTTGAGGATGAAGGTAAGATTGGGACGGTTGTACTTCTGATGACTGAAAGGTTTTTTACAAATAATTCAGCCACAGAACTGAAGAACCCAGAGGAAGGAAGGAAGCAATCAATGGCAAAACCCATAATCTCCCTTAAGTTAGAAAAAGGCATCAGGAACAAAAAAGCTAAGAATTCATAATATTTCCTCAAAGACAGGGCCCAGCCCTCTATGTATGAAATGTCTGTTGTATGCTACAGGATGTATAGACATTAGCTCATTTTAACTCATTGGTACCTTATCACAACCCTCTGAGTCAGGTGAAAATACCGATGAGGGGACACAGTGGCAGAGCAGGAATTCAAAATCATGACTGTCAAACTGAGCAGGTTGGAGCATGGCAGTCATGGCGGTCATGGTGGTCATGATGGTTATGGTGGTCATGGTGTTTATGGTGGTCATGGTGGTCATGGTGGTGTTCAAGGTTGGGTTATTAGTGGTGGTGGTGTAGGTAACAGCAGTGATAATAGTAGTGACCATAGTGGGGGTCGTTGGGGGGTTACCATTGCTGGTACTGGTCCTGGTGGTGGTGATGATGGCGCTGGTATTATAATCATAATGGTGGCCATGGTGATGATACTATTTGTGATGGTGACAATGGTCATATGAATGCTGCTGGAGTTGTTGGTGTTGGTCACGGAGACAGCACTTGTGGGTTGTGGTGTGCTAGTAATGTCAGTGATGGACAAGGGTTAGGAATAAAATGCAAAGGCTTAGCCCTACTACTAGACATACCGGGAGACTGCCAGGAAACACATGTGTTTGGACAAAGGAAACCACCAGGAACCTTCCAGCATATGTGGCATTTCTAAATAATGATTAAGACCAGGGCAAGACTGTGAGTAAAGCCCGAGAAAATCACACTGGCTCTGGGGCTTCCGCCGACAACGTCTTTGTTGATTGCTCTCTCTCTTCTTTAAAGAAGAACCACCTCACCTTCTGCCCCACCCAATAAAACTGCTCGGTAAATATAATTACTTGCACTGTCTAATCAATAGCGGATTGCTCCTGGCCCTGGCTTGTTCAATATCAGTGTCTGGGATCACAGAATCTTGATACTTCCCTCAAGATGCCAATTTCTGCTTAATGTTAGATAAACCACATCTATCAACACCCTCCGCTAATGAGATTTTATTGTCATTAATAATCTACATCTTAAAAATATGTTTTCGACTAATATAACATGAAATATGAGGTTGCAAATATTCCACACTTCCCAGTCATAGAACTCCCGATGGCCAGTTGAACAACTCAAATCAATGTTGTATTAAGCAATCTCAGAAAGTGATTACGGAATTTGAGAGACAACGAACGGGTAGGTGAAGAGAAACTATTTTTCCATTGATTTTTTTCTAAGAGAGAGAGAAAGAATTAAAAAGCCGTCTCCATTCATAGGAAGAGCCTGTCGGTGGAAGTTTGTTACCCCCAAAGTAGGTCAGCTCTTCGCCCTGAGTTAGGGTCACGAGTTCCAAAACAACCCAGGCTTCTCGACTCTCTTAATATATGAAAACCAGAGCTCAGACATCTCCACAAAGAGGAGGCAAGCCACACCCACCTCCTTCGAAACACACCGCAGGTAGCACGCGGCCAGGGACCTGCCGTGAAGGTTCCTCTGTACACAGAAGCAGCATCGGGTAAAACCCCAATTCCAAGAGACTCTGTCTCCATGTAAAATCCCAGGACAGAAAGCCCCAGAAGGTGAAGCTACGCCATAAAGCCAAGCCGGCCGCAAGCAAACGCCAGGGACAAGGAGAAGCGTCGGTGGGCTAACAAACAGGCCCAGGTTTCCCTGAGCTGCGAAAATCACATTTATTTTCATTACCTCACTGTAGAGATAAGAATGTGGCCTGCCCTCCTTTATTTCATTATTATGAATACTCTCTCATGTGGGAACCAGGCGATCCGGAGGCCCAGCTTCGCAGGGTTTGTGGCTCCTGAATGAACGACAGGCCGAGTCTGCGTGACGAGGCCGTCTGTGGAGATCTGGGCAGTAATATTCACCCTGATACTCTACTACGCGGCTGCCTCATTATTTAATGAGCACCGTAATAAATAGTGTGTTTCTTAGGCAGAGGGGATCTGTAAGTTGGGAAGGCACCTAGGCAAAGAGAGAAGGAATGTCCTTTGCAGGCTCGCGTGAATGTTTTTGGGTCCTCGCTTATAGGATGGTTTGTGCCCCCCACCCCCGGCTGGGCATGCCTGTGAGTTCTGATGTGGGGGGCTGAGCTTTGATGGAGTGAGTGTATACATACGCACACGGAGTCTTCAAGCATCTTAGCTACCAGAGCTCCCCCACACCCTTTTATACCCAGTTGCCAATAGATGTGTTTCATCTCAAGGACTTGACATGTGTAACAGAGGGTTGTCTATTTCACGGAGTCTCTATTCAGCCTCTGAGAGCAACTGTGGTTATTTCTGTACAGAGCTCAGAGAGACCAAACTTCATTTCACCAAACAGGGGCCTCCCCATGTGAGCAAAGCCAGGATCTCATTCTCTTTCTCTCTTCCCCGGGCCCCTGACCCCCTCTATCTCTCTCTTTAAAAAATAAACAAGGAAAAATATTTTACCTTTACCTACCCATTGGTTTCCTCTCAAATTTCATAATCGTCTTCGGAGATGGCTTCATAGAATATTGACTGGGGTCCAAAGGTCCCTCTAAGTTTGAATGGCTATGATTCTAGAATGTTCTATTTTTTTTTTAATTTTGAAGAAATATTCCATTTTAATAATTCCCAAGGGTGGGGGGCTATCCTCCACCTCTTCTGCTAAATGCACCTGGCTTCCTTTATCCTTTTTCAGAGGCTTTTCCTATTGGCTAGATCACTTGACCATAGAAACAACTATGGCAGACAGGCAGATACGATTTCAAACAGAAGCCATTCTTTCTAAGGTGGCAGGAAGATGAATGGTGGGAAAATGCTAGACCATGTGTTTATATTTACATCTACATGAAGATGGTATGGTAATTGAGCAGGTTTGGAGAAAGACTTTTCACCAAACACTTAATATTGCTGGAATTTTGAGCTATGTGAACAAAATGAATTTTGGAAAAATTTTTAAAATTAACAAAGTATCTTGTTGGCTTGGGCTGTTCAATTGGCCTTTGGGGGTCCTTATGACCAAACAGAATATTTTCTGTCAAAATGGGCAAATTTTTTTTAAAAAGGGGGTGAATGTGTTCAGCGTTATCTACTGAGCTCACCAATTAGCTAGAGGACCTTACAGTGACTGGTTGGCTTACAGCTGGGTAGACACAGCCCCAAAGAGACCCGCAGTGGATGGCCTGGGACAATATGCGTGTAAGCACGTGGGGGGTGGGGGGAGTGTGTGCGTGTGTGTGTTAAGGAACCTACAGGATACCTGATTCTAAAAACAGGACTTAGGCGGCACCCAGGGGGCTCAGTTGGCTAAGCAGCAAGCTCTTCACGTTGGGTCAGGTCATGATCTGGGGTTGTGGGACAGAACCCCATGTAGGCTCCGCACTTAATGGAGTCTGCTTCTCTCCCTCTTCCTCTGCCCCTCCCCACATTCTCTCTCTCAAATAAATAAGTAAATCTTTATAATAAATAAAAATATATAAAAACAGTACTTGGGGACTGAAAATTTGGGAAACCGAAACAAGGCACTAAGAGGACAGATGTCTCTGTGTGTGTGTTTGGGGGGAGAGGTATCTGTTTTCTTGCTACCACCAATTCTGATCAAATATTTTGATCACGAAGGCTCTCTCTTAACCACAAGTCAAATTGTCGCTTCCACCCCATGGGGTGGTGTGGGCCACCATTGCAGATCTCTAAGAGGGGGTGCTTGCCAAGGTCACGATGCTTGAAATGAAGTATCTTTCTGCACTCCAGCGGTGGACCCAGCAGCTACTAACCGAAGACGGTCATTCCCTCTGCCCACTCGTTTTCCGTTGTTCACACTCATTCAGAGCGTTATCCTCTAGTCTCCCGTGTTTCTTCACGAATTCCACGTGGACAAGACACCAGGGGACGGAAGCGTACATCCAGTGTCTTTCTACCTCTCTTCTCTCTTGAAGCGAAGGTTCAAGAGTGCATCTCAGTTTGTCCAAAGACAGAGCTGTGATTGATCCGCTTTATTTTTGATGGCTGCGATAAACACCTTCACAGGGAAGGGGGCGGGACGGAGAAAGTAAAAACAAAACAGTGGATTTGTTGGCTGGCGACGGTATTTATGTGTAAGTGATACTTAAGAAACTAAACTGAGTAACTCAATAGTAAAATGGGCAAGTTTTAGGGCCACTGCCATTACGAAAATCACACTAATAAGAGACATATGTGGGTGTTGGCCAGGACGCATCCCCAGAGCTCCTGGGCAGCCCAAACTGGGGATCTAAACAGAGAACTCAACCCCCACAGCACAACCTTTGCTGTCATCCCAGGTCAGAATCTGGTCATGTAATCATGTAATCTTCTGTCAAGTGGGGCATTCCTCGTGTTACCAAGGACACATCAGGAGGCTTTGTTTTGATCTCTTCAACCATGGAATCACTGGTCTTGAAAGTTCTGAGATCTTCAAGTTTTACCTGGCCCCCCCTTTTTTTTTAAAGGAGTAACCCAGAGAGGCTAAGTGACCTACCCAAGGTCACACAGTGAATCCACAGCAGAACCAAGATCAGCACCTAGATATTAATACCTGTTTTGCAGTCAGTATTGCCAAAGAGGTAAGATGCACCACACGTCACCTCTACTGAAATGCCATATGTGGTCTGGGTACCATTCTCACGCTGATTGTTTTGATAATACATTTCCATATGTCAGAGCACTGCACAACAAGCTGAGAGCCCGTATAAAAGCACTAAAAATATTATATGGAATTCCTCAGCTTAAGATTTTGCAGCTTCCTTTTTGAAGTCTCTTTCTCTATATTTTGCTTATTTTGGGGAGTCTCGGTTTGAAGGTGGCCAATCAGAGAAGCTCTCTGCCCCCAGTCCCAGCTTGCCTACCCTCTGACTTTTCCAGTCCCTTCCTATCAGCTTCCTTGTTTGTTTACTTCGCCGAAATTATCTTGTTTGCTCATCTGTTTCCTTATTGTCTTTCTCCTCTTCTGGAACGTGAGATCTGGAAGGGCAGGGATCCTTAACCATTTTGTTCAGTGCTATAGTCCTAGTTCCTGGCATATAGTACGTGCTCCCCACGCCCAAATATACATAATCAATGTCACTAAGTGGCTACAACTTTCCCTTCCTTAAAACCTCCATCTGTCCTCCTTTTTTTTTTTTTAGAAGATTTTTATTTATTTATTTGACAGAGAGAGAGATCACAAGTAGGCAGAGAGGCGGCAGAGAGAGAGAGGAGGAAGCAGGCTCCCTGCTGAGCAGAGAGCCCGATGCGGGGCTCAATCCCAGGACCCTGAGATCATGACCTGAGCAGAGGTTTAACCCACTGAGCCACCCAGGCGTCCCTCCATCTGTCCTCTTTCACACGGTTTATGGCACTTGTATTCTTCCTGGAAAGAAACCCCCAGCCCAGCTAGCCCCCTCTACCAGGTTGGAAAGCCTTTGAAGACAGATATATTTATATCTGCTGCAGTGCTTAGGAGTGTATCTTACCCATGTTGGTTCTAAAATTTAATTGAGACAGGCACAAAGATCAAGAGTCTTTGGAGCCCATCCAAAAATAAAAGTCATCCCAGGAAGCTAAAAGAAGGCATATGTTTAAAGACAGAGCTTTCACTGCAACTAGTTAATATGTTTTGGTCTCTCTTTTTTCTCTGGACTTGAACTTGGGCATGGCCAAAACACTGCGCAGAAGAAAGATATCTTGGACCAAGCTCTTGTTTGTGTCTCCCGAACAGCTACTCCCAGCTGGCTTTATTTAAGTGATCATAGGATAAAATTTCATCACAATCTTCAGTGAACGTGACGAAAGATTGCTTCATCTCTTGTCCCCGGGGCTGGCGCTCAGAAGTCCCTCAGTCCGAGGAGGGACATAAGACAATGAGAGAGATATTGCTTCAGTGGAGAGAGCCCCATGCTGAGGCAGCCAGACCACAGTGCTGACCATGACGGCCGGACCCGAGTAATCACATAGACCTGCGTCCCAGCCCCAGCTCTCTTACTTACAGGCTGGGTGACTGCCAGCCACTGGACCTCAATTTCCTCATCTGATAAATGGGACTAATCCATCACTTGCACAGTTGATCAAAGGGGTCAACGTCTATGAAGTGCCTGGAACAAAGTAGCCACTCAACAAAGATTAGTTGTCACTACTCTTATTACTGTTGTTACTTCTTCACACTGTCCCTGGTATTTATTTTTTTTAAGATTTATTTATTTAGTTTCGAGAGAGAGAGAGCATGAATGGGGAAGGAGCAAAGAAAGAGGGAGAGAGAGAGAATCCCAAGCAGATTCTGCCCTGAGGGTGCACCCTGACGTCGCACTCGATCTCACGACCCTGAGATCATGACCTGACCTGATGTCAAGAGTCAGACGCTCAACTGACCAAGCCACTCAGGCACCCCCATCCCTTGTATTTAAAATCCAAACCCACTTCTCTGCCTCCAGGTCCCATATAGCCTGAGGTCCATCCCCACCACAGGGCTCTTGCACTGGCATTTCTTTGAACCCTAGTCCCATCTCCAGTGCCTGCAGCCTGACCCATTCTTAGTTCCCCATCTCAATCATCTCAGCTCAAATGTCACTTCCCGAGAGCTCTCTCTGATGGCCTAATTGGAAGAAGCCTCCCACGGAAACTTTTCCATTCATTACCCACTTCACATTCTTCACGCACTCCTCATTGTCTGAACTTGTCCCCCTTACTCACTCCCCGCCTGCACCTGCATTCTGCGAATGCCCTAAGAATCAGGTCGGTGCCTCCTTTTCTACTGCTGCCTTATCCAGCAACCAACACACAGCAGGTGCACAATAAATGCTTGTTGAATGGCAACCTATGTGAACAAACACAGGGAAACGAGTCCCCAGAAAGGCCAGTAAGACCTGAGAGTGGAACCACCTATGTAGTTTGCAGAGTCCAGTGAAAAAGGAAATGCAGGGCCTCGTACTTTAAAGTATTAAGAATTTCAAACAGCGACAGCAGAGCATTCAGCCAAGCCCAGAACCCTTCTGAGCAAGTGCATGGGTTACACGGCCATGAAGTTGACCCTACCCGGAAGGCACAGTAAACAGCTGGGGGAGTTCTTCACTGATGGACAAAGCCTCTGGAGAGTTCTCAGATCACAGCACGCAGCCGGCGGGGCAGACAGAGTTCAGGCCTGGCCTTTCTCACCAGATCTTCCTCCTCACTCTAGAAGGCCAGTTCTCGGTGGATCCCATTCCTGCTTTCAGGCCCCTCTTTGGGGGTTTTACTTCAGAGTAGAGTCACATTAAAAAAAAAACCGTGAAGTGTGAAGGGCAACAAGCTGAGAGAATCATCACACCAAGAGAACAACAGCTCTGAAATCACTGGGATGGCAGAGAATGAGGGAGGACCCCAGGAGAAAGGCTGCTACATACAGCTGTGAAGGTTGCTCACTGCACAAGGCCCTTCCAAGGGGACAGGGAGAACAAAATCCGGCCTTTTGCCTGGCAAGTTACCTGATGCAGGGGCTGCACTCTCCCAGAGGGAGGGGCACCATTCTCTCTGCAAAAAGACCCTGTCCACTCAGCGAGCCACATGCCTGCCTCGAGGGGGTGTCATTTTCTAATTTGCTCAAAACCGTAAAGTTGTGCAACATCCCTGCCCTAGACTAGACAAAGGAAGCTTTTGGAGTAGCTAAAGGAACTTGAGAGTGTGACTACAAACAAAACAACCACCCTCCCTCCACTAGATCCTCTTCTATTCCCAATTAGAGTGGCCCACACCATGCCCAGAGGCAGGTGAAGGCCCAAACATGGAGTAAATCCCAAACACGCCTATGCTGACCATTGGGATAGCCATGCAGCTGGAAAAGGAGTGGACAAGAGAACTTCCCCCTGCTGGCCCATGAGATATGGGACATGTTCCTCAGGACCTGGCAGGGACCCCGGGGTGGCGATTGGCTGGCATGTGTTTGGAGGTGGGGGGGGTTGGTTAGGAGAAAGAAGGAGAGAGCGTCGGTGAGGAAGGAGAAGGAACGCCGACTTTCTGGACTGTTGGCAGGTGGGGAGCCAGTACTCTGTTTTCGCTGGCACTTGCCTCTGTGTGGCTTCGAAGGATTCTTTGAGCCTCAGAGCCCTTGCTGGAAGAAATCTGTGCTCTCTTCTTGGCTGGAAACCCCCTTGCCTAAGTTATGAATAAAGAGAAGTAAGTCCTCACTCTGTCCCCTTTGGAAGTCTGGTTCAGGATCCCTGTAGTCAGTGTGGTTGCTGGTGCCCAGTGGGGATTTCTCAGGGGCTTGTAAGATTCTGGACACCAAAAGAACAGGTCTGACTCCAAGGGAGGCAAAGGAATCACTCCAACCGCCCTTACTTTAACTGCCTTTTAAAAATCCCTGGTTCTTGGAGCGCCTGGGTGGCTCAGTTGGTTAAGCGTTCACCTTTGGCTCAGGTCATGATCCTGGGGGGTCCTGGGATCAAGCCCTGCTTTGGGCTCCTTGCTCAGCAGGAAGCCTGCTTCTCCCTCTCCCTCTACAGCTCCCTCTGCTTATGCGCTCTCTCTCTCTCTCTCTCTCTTTCTTTCTCTCTCAAATGCATAATAAATAAAAATCTTTAAAAAATAAAATATAATTTTAAAAAATCCCTGTTTCTTAAATGTGACTATTGAGACAGCCAGAACTGGGAAGAAGCAATGTGCACTTTTTGATTTGATTTTCAAGCATCTGGTTCCACCAGCTTCCAGTCGAGTACAGCGGCAATGAGGGGGCAAAGGGGAGGGCCCTGGGGGTTGATTTGGTACTTTGCACACATGGTGTCAATCAGTTCTTACTGATGGGGAAGTGAACCCCTCCTTTTCACAGATATGGAAACAGAGGCCAAAAAAGAGAACACATATGAAGTACCAACTCTACCTTTGGGCAACGTAACAGGTTGCTTGTCTCATGTCAGAACAACCTTGGGAGCTGGGTGTTGGGTGTTATTAACTCCCATTTTACAGATGAGGAAGCTAGACTTCTGAGCAGTTGGAAATAGATGCAGGTGCATATAACCGAGAGGTGGTATTCCAAAGATTGGAACCCAAGGACCAGATTCCGTTGTGCGTGCCTCCCTCTCCAAGTGAGGGGATGTTCTGGGCTGATCCACTGGGGCCCAGAACCCATGCTGAAGCACAGGGCCCTTTCCCCCGGCTCTGGATAAGAGCGGAAGTGGAAGGGAAGTTCTTTGTGTGCATATTTCAAAAGTCAAGTGGTGGAACGAATGTCACTGCCACCATCTGGGTGGGAAGGGCTTTGCCCTCCCGCGCCATCCACGCCAATGGGAACCAAACCAAGCCAACAAGTCGATGGCAGACATGGTCCTCACTCCCTCTAAACCCACACACGCCCCGAGCCATGAGATTTACAGCGGCCGGGGGCCTCGCCTTGGACAGAAACCAGCCCAGCATCATGATCTGAGCCTCAAAAGCTAAACCCTCGGATGGGGAAAACATCCTGCCCTTTACAAGTCCGTTCCTTCTCTCGGTTTTATTAACCAGAAGGCTGAGATCAGAATGCGGGTTTGCAATCCCAGTTACCAGCTGGTGGAATCACAGAACAGAGCCCTCTCTCCTGGAGCCAGCCTGAAGACCACACCAAGCCTCCAGATGGGCAGTAAAATCTTTTAAACAGCTGTCGATTCTGGGTGTGCTACTACTGGAATTGTACATTTACTTTATACGGATCGTGGGCATGCAGAGCCCTTCAGGTTGAAAATTAAAAATACCGTGTGATAGAGGCTGATTCATCTTTCCAGTGTCTTGGGATTGGGACTCCTTCCTGGGAATTTAGTTTGGGGGACTCTAGGCTCTTCTCTATTCTGGGGTCAGAACGTGGACGACTTCTTACCAGCAAGAGAGAATAACGTAGCACCAGTCACATCCCCTGATGGGACACCTACCGTGTACTCTGCGGGCATGATCTCTACTAACGCTCATGGCAACCCCCTTAAGTAGAACCTGCTATTTGGGTCTGTCAGTAAGTGGGGACTTGGAGGCAGAGAGGTTAAGGATTTGCCCAGAATTACACATCTGGAAAGGAGCAGAGATAGGATCCAAACCCAAGTGCCCTTAAAGGGAAAGCCTAGACCCTCCCTCATGGGGACAGCGGACTCCCATCCGCTTCCAGGGACAAATAAGCATGCGCAAATGAGCAACTTCAGGAAGAGAAAATGGCCCGCGCCTCCTGGGTCTTCTACATCCACGCGCAATGGCCTGCCTCAGTTTCCCCAGCTGCAAAACAAGAAGGGTAGGACCATCCCTCGATAGCATCATGTGGAGGCACGACAGCTTAATGAATGCATAAGGGTCAGCCCGGCGCGTGGCAGGTTGTATTTCTCCAATAAGGTGGCTGTGCTTTATGTTTGTCTTATGATTATAACGTAGAGGGTAAATGGTAGGCCCCCGGTCCTGTTCCCTCAACACCATCCCTGTGCATGTATCGTGGCTGTCCTTGGAAGAAAAATCCCTGGGAAAATGCTGCCTGGCTTTGTTTTGAGAAGCCAAACCAGTCCCCTCTTTCTTTTGCCATCATTTGTAGAAAGTTCTTAACATTCAAACCAGAGCCCGTTTAACCTTTTGTCCAACATTGCTCTACCTACTTCAAACCCTTTGGCTCTCGGAGGCCTGGCTTCCTTCAGGCTCAGGCTGTAAATGTTTGACTTTGATTTGAGATACATGACAATAAATTAGAGGACATTTATCAAAGCTGCTTTTTGCATAAATTACTGCATTATACAAATACACTTAGCAGGATCCTGCTTCTTTGATGTTGGGAGCAAAGATTTATGTGCGATGGAGTTTTTATTTATCTGCCCTGTTCACCCCTACAAGAGCTGGACATAGTCCTCAATTAGTTCCATACTTCTCGAAATGACATGTATCTCTCACAACGTGCGTGGAGGGAACAAAGACGCTGGAGCCCCATCCCAGCGGCCTTTTTAAGGAGAGCAGAAGCCTTATCTGATCCAGAGTGTCTCTAAATTCTTTCTCCTGAGAGCAGAGCGAGCGGCTTCGAAATCTGTTATTCTGGAAACTTCCCCCGCCATTAAAGAAACAAATGGAATAAAGGAAAGTTCTTTCTCTTCTTCTTGATGGTTGTTTTTGATTATGATTTTATTATGAGAGCTACGAGGAATGCAAACACATCTCCTCCACATTCAGATCGATAAGGGGCCATGTGCGTCTCACTTGTCCTGGGCTCCTGGGTTTCTTGAATTTAGTTCAACCAAGTGCATTCCACAGGGGTAAAGATCTATGTGACCTGGTAGGAGGGGGCCAAGAATTTTTAATTTCACCGGCCATTAAAAATGTTCATGCATTCACTGAGGGGACTACCCTCCATTGCCATGTTCTCCTTGTAGAAGGAAGACTATTTTTGAACGAAAATGGTCCCTGTTCTTTCATGAAAGTTGATGCTGTTGTCAGGGCACAAGATCACAGCACAGAAACGAGGTTCGAGTCCTGGCTCGGGGGGAGGGGGGTAGCAGCCTGGATGGAGCAGGGAGTGGAGGCAGCCCCTTTTCAGACGGGGGGGGAGGCACAAGGGCTGTTCCTAGTCCAGTTCTAGAATATTATACAAGTGACCCTCTGACCTGCTCTGAGGGCTGGGAAGGTGGGAGAGAGAGCTGGGGCAGGAAAGCCATGCACATGGCCCCATCCGGGTGGGAAGAAGTCTCCCAGGGTCTTCACTACTGCGTGTAGAGGAGACATGGCTGTCCGCCTGAGGGCGGGAGGGGGTGGTTGCACCAGCCACCAGCAATGGGAGCCGCCATGTCTACGGCAGAGACAGACCCAAATGAGAGAAAACCTGGAAATCAGGGGGAGGCAGCTCTCCCATGCAGCTGTAGAAATTACACATCTACCCTTCCCTCAGTGCCCCAGGAAACATATCCCCCACCTCCCTCTTTATACCTCACAACCTAACCTTCATTCTTAGGGCCATTCATGGCCACTCAAGGTCCCTGAACCTCTGTTAAGGACAGACAAAGTAAGAAAAAAGCGTACCTTAGGCAAGGATTTGGCTGATGAAGACAATGGAAAATGGCCGTTCCACTGAGAAATGAGAACACAGAAGGCAGAAATATTTAGGTATAATAATGATAATACAGTAATGTTTGCATTTGCCCAACACCTATTCTGGCCAAGCACTAATGTCCTGTGTCATCTAACCCTTCCCACAGACCTGAGCCCCATTGCTGATGAGCGAAACTAACCTCAGAGTGACCACGGAGATTTTGCTAGGTCACCCAGCTCATAAACTCAGAGCCAGACCATGAACCCGGTCTGACTTGCAGAGAACTCCTGCTGCCAGAAAGCCTGCTGGGCTAGAGAGGGAGTGTGGGCATTGCATTACCACCAGCAAACGTCCCTCACTAGACCCCTGTAGTCAGCTGAGCACAGGAGGGCACCCACAGATCTCTGCAGGTCACAGCCCTTAGGAAGAGAGACGGCAGCCAAGGGGAGAGTTGGGGTTTCCATTTGGGAAGGTCTTGAACACCAACCACATTTAAGAGTCTGTGAAAGTTCATGAGTGTCAGCGTGACAGAGCAGGAGGAATCCAAGACCTTTACTCCCTACCCATTGCAGGTGATATGCCCTGCAAAGGTTTCCGCCATGCAGTGCCCACATGTTGACCAGACAGGGACAGAGACCCAGCAAGATCCTTCCCCTGTGGCCAAAAATCTCTCCAACATTGGCTATTCTCATCAAGGCAGTGGCTCCACACCACGCTGTCCAACCACAAGCCCTCCACGTGGAGGGTGTTCAGCTCAAGGTCACAGCTTAGACTTCCAAACACTGGGCAGAAATATCCCCTCATCCCAGGACACAACATGATTGGTGACAGAGACGGAGGCCAGAGGGTCCATGACAACTTCTTGTGCATTCTGATGGAAAGGAGGAAAAACCCAAGGCTCTTTAGAATTCTACCCTTCCCCATAGTAACTATCTGACCTTGGGCCATTTACCTGCCTTCCCCGCACTCTCTTTTCCACACCTAGAGATTTTGGACTATATTACGCTTTTACAGGGCTCTTGTAAAGATTAAAAGAGCTCATGGAACAAAGGGAGTCCAGCACAGTGCCTGACACACAGTAGGTGCTCAAGTGAAGCTCACTTAAATTCTTCCAAAGCCTATTCCAACTGGCGAGTATGGTTTGTTTGTTTATGATGATGAATTTTTAAATAAATTTCAATTTTAGATTTTTAAATTTGCATTTATTTAGAGTTATTCTGAAGATAGTCCAGAGTTCCTATATACTCCACACCCACTTCCCTCTTTTGCTAATATCTTAATGTCACAGCAGGTCATTTGTCACGATGAGCTAATATTGATACATTATTATTAGCTAGAGTCCACACTTGATTCCGATGTTCTCACTTTTTCCCTAATGTCCTGTTTCTGTTCCAGAATCCCATCCACTACCACATCACATTTAACCCTGATGTCTCCTTAGGCTCTTCTGGGCTGCAACGGATTGTCAGAATTTCTTTATTTTTGAAGATACTGTGTTAAGCACTACTGAGCAGGGTTTTGTTGATGTTGACCTTGACCCCCTGGCCTGAGGTAGGGTTTGTCAGGTGTCTCCACTGTCAAGCTGTGCTTTCTTGTTTCCTTTGCCACACCGTCCTCTTTGGAAGAAAGTTACTACGGGCAGCCACACTGAAGGAATAGGAAGTTATGCTCCCCCTCCTTGAGGACTGAGTTTCCACGTAAATTATTTTGAATTCGGCATTGGCCATTGGAAGTTCTCTCAGTTGGATCCGGTATCCCTCTGGCCCAGTCCTATCATTATGGGTTTGGTTTTTCTGGCTCGGCTTTTGTTTTTGTTTTCAGCAGTTTTTTGCTCTCTGGCACTATGACGGCTTCGAGCTCATCGTTCCTATTCCATGTGCCAGTCCTAGAGTCCTAGAACTGGACATTTCTCTGAGCCCTGGTTCCTTTTATTGGAGAATAATAATAGAAATCAAGATCTGGTCACTAGCTATCAACAAATATGACTGGGGCGTGTCTCCGCCCTCTCAGCTGGCAGAGCCAGAGACGTGTGTGTAGACTACCAACTCATGCATACACATAGATGCATGAAGCCATCTATGTGTAACTATGTATCTATACGTGTATGTATATGTATATGTATCTATATTAATCTGCACATGAGCTCATTCCAGTGTCTCCAACCCTAACCTGTTACTCTATGACTTTTTCTAGCCCCCTTCCCTTGCTTATCCGTAACACATTTCAACTATGGAAAACCTCACTCCTGCTATCTGCTATCTATCTGGTTCATCGTTCAGTTCCAGTATTTACATGTGTAGTGGTTTCAGAATTGCTAACCCATGCCTCTGCAGGACACAATGCTAGCAGAGTGCAATGCATATGGACGCTTCCGTGGCCAGTGGTCTTACAATTCTACTAATTCCCAAAGTTGCTTAAGTCAGCGCCTTATTCCCCCAACCCTTTCTTCTTCTTCTTTTTCCCCCCAAGATTTTATTTTTGTTTGACAGAGAGAGCACAGAGGGAGAGGGAGGGGGAGAAGAAGACTCCCCACTGAGCAGAGAGCCCAATGTGGGACGTGATCCCAGGACCCTGAGATCATGACCTGAGTCAAAGGCAGATGCTTGACCAACGGAGCCACCCAGGCACCCTCCCTCAAACCCTTTCAATGAGAGCATTTCATACATCTAAATAGTTGGTTTTAATGTTTGTAAATATATTTGTAAAATTCTTATGTCGTCCATCTTGGGGCTACCCCAAACTCCTAAGTTTCTGAGGTTTTGACAAATGCATAATATCTTGTGTTCACCATCACAGTAGCAAACAAAATAATCTCACTGACCTAAAAAACCGATGGTGCCCCTCTATTTGACCCTCCTCCCCTACCTCTCCCCACCTTGAATCCCTGACAATCACTGATATTTTTCCTGGATCTACAGCTTTGCCTTCTCCAGAATGTCATATAACTAGAATCAGATAGTATGTAGCCTTTTCCGACTGGCTTCTATATTTAACAATACATTTGAGATTCATCCATGGCTTGATAGCCCATTTCTTTTGACCGCTGAATAATATTCCCTTGTCTGCATGGACCAAGGTATGTTTATCCATTACTCTATTGAAGGACATCTTGGTGGCTTCCAGAGAACAAAGCTGCCATAAACAGGGCTGCAGGCTTCTGTTGGTTAAATATCCAGGGATTCAACAGACGCATTGCATGCTGAAAATCTTTTAAAAAAGGCAAATCTTTTTTTTTAAGATTTTATTTATTTATTTGACAGAGAGAGATCATAAGTAGGCAGAGAAGCAGGCAGAGAGAGGAGGAAGCAGGCTCCCCACTGAGCCAAGAGCCTGATGCGGGGCTCGATCCCAGGACCCTGAGATCATGACCTGAGCCAAAGGCAGAGGCTTAACCCACTGAGCCACCCAGGCGCCCCAGACACATTTCATTCTGTAAGAAACCACCCCTCTTCCACAGCAGCTGTAGCATTTTACATTCCCGGCAGCAAAGAAGGAGAGTTCCTCTTGCTGCCCCTCCATCCAGCTGCTGGTATTGTCAGGTCCTTAGATTTTAGTTCATCTAAGTAGCGTAGTATCTCATCTCTACTGTCATTTGTGATTCCTTAATAATAAATGATGTGGAGCATCTGTTCTGATGCTCGTTTGCCATTTGTATATCTTCGGTGAAGATTTGCTCAAATCTTTTGCTCATGTTTAAAAGGGGCGATTTATGTTTTCTGATTATTGAATTTTCAGAGTTTTTGTATTATTTATATATAAAGGCTTTATATATATAAATATAGAAATATATATCTCTAAAATAAATATATAAATAATATGTAAATATATATAAGCCTTTATATATATACATATAAATGTGTATGTATATATATATATTTCTATGTCTTTGGCATACGTTCTGGGCCAGCTCGATCCATGTTGCACCTGCCTCCCCGCACCTGCATCATCCTGAGCTCAGAATACAGGGAACGTTCCATCATCCCAACTGCACACACGCGGGCTCAAAGCAATAGGAAAACTGTGACCACAGACACTTTGCCGCCTCTCTAGGAGCCCTGACTGGGTGTGAAGGAGCTCACCCCACTTTCGATGTCCTTGGGTCCCCCATCAAACTCAGCATGCGCCTTGTAAGATCGTGTGTTTGGGGGATCTCCCCTTCCCTCACTCCAGGGCTGACTCAGCAACAATTTCAGAGCAACACATCCAAAGACTAATGTCTTAAGCTGCAACGATCCTTGAAGAGCATTTGGTTGATTTTATAGATGAATAAATGAGATTCAGATTGTGGGCATCACTAAGCGTTCCACCAGGAAAGGGTAAACAGAGCTTGATGTATTGAGGATTAAACACAGTTAAACTCCTTAATTCCTTGCTGCTCAGAATGCAACAGTATCGGCATTACAAGGGCTCACATTAGAAACGCAGCAGCTCAGAACCTACGTTCTTAACAGGATCTTCCCAGCTGATGGAAATGTTCATTACAGTTTAGGAACGCTGTCTTCATCCAGTATTTTATCAGATCATGACTGAGCAGCTGTTACAGGGCAGGTACTGTGCAAAACGCTGAAGATTCATCACAAAACAGAGAGCGTCGAGCAGGTGCTCAACTCCTTGAGCTAACTCAAGGAGTTAGTCTCGAGTGGACACTCACATCATCGAATCACTGCACAAGGAATTAGCTGGTGAACACCAATTGTGACCTACACCATAAAGAAAGGCTGTATTTGAAGATCGGAGCTGGGGTAAAGACGACACAGATGATACCTCTGTGTGCATGGCAGATCACAAGGAAGAGGACGGAGCCGACAAGGACCCCCAAACTTTTTCCATTGAGGCATCCTACAGAGCATTTCACGGGCTTGACGTCCTGCAAAATGCCACCCAGGAAGTCATAGGACCAACCCAAGATGTGAAAGGGTGCGCCAGCAGGCGGCTTGATGCAGCTCCCCTGCTTCCCCCAGCCTAACCCCCTTGCCACCACCCCCATACCAGACCGTCCTGGTCATCAGGAGTCCCCCAGGATGACACAGAGGACCGAGGCTCTGGGCATCAGGTTGGCTGCCAGCCAGGCTGGACACACATGCAAGTTATTTTCATGGGGCAGCAAATTCTGGAAAATATGTGGTTTAGAAGCAACATAATTATGATCCTCTAAAATTAGGCTCATAGTCTAAACAACCCCAAGTCTTCCTTTTGCAAAAAAACAAACAATCGCGGGCAGGAAGCCTGCAGCTTTGCATGTCACGTTGGCCCACAGGCCTGCTAGTCTCCCTGCTGAGCTAAAAAGGCAAACAGCATGCAAAAATGTAAATATTATATTATTTTTCAAATACCACCTCTTCCATTCTCACCCCAGCTGGCTCTGTCTGTCCACCCCGGCGCCCTCTGGACACCCCGCCCCTCCACACTCTGGCTGCGAAATACATAGATCTTTTTTTTTTTTTTTCAGGAGCCATTATCTAAACTGCTGATGTAATAAGGCCCTGGTAGATGAAATTCACTTAATAACTCACGCTTCGTTATTTATCGTGAACCTGTGTGCATTCTCCTTGATTCCATTTTCCAGCGAAATATAAGTGCAGCTTTCATCGTGAGCGCCTGAATTTATGGCAAACAGACCGAGTGACATTAAGAAAGCCACACAATCCCTTCATTCAGTCTTTAATAAGGAAGCCAAGGAAAAATTATCCTAGCTGGTTTGCGGGTGACAGCCCAAGAACTTTCTGGAGTCAGAAAGTTAGCACCGCGCCTCCTGTCAGCCCATTAAAAAGCAAAGCTGGCATGGCATGATATTAGAACCATGTGTGAGAAGGAATTTCTCCTCTGGTAAGACATTCCAAATACTGTCTCCGAGCCAAAGACTTTGGTGTTAGACTAATTTAAGCAGCATGTTGAAATCAGCGCTCAGGACTTTGATCATAAGGAGATCGTTTGTTACAAATTGAACTAACCCAGTCTCTGTTTCTGGCGGATCAGAACTCTGGATTTGTTGAATTAAATGCCTCATTTAGTACCGTTTGCACATGAAAAGGAATGCTGCACTCAGGAATCTGATAGTGAATTTTTCACCTAACCAACAGGTCTACTCTTTTATTACTTTTAAACCTAATCCATGCTCAGTCCACACTGTTCCTAAATAACCCTAGGGCCGTTCAGAGTGAAGTTTTAAATCAACTCTCATGTTATTGGGGGTTGTGGGGGGCTGAGGGGCGGTGGTGGTCCAGCGGGGTTTTCCTGAGCCATCCTTGAATTATCAAACCATGTAATAAAGAACATATTGGAACCTGGGACCAAAATAAAAGGGAAAAAAAGAAAGAAAGAAAAAAACAAGAAAGGAAAATAAATGAGTCCGCAGTTGTTATTTACTATCTAAATAACCCAGTTTCCTTTCATGACAAATGCGAGCTGAAATAGCAAAATGGTTTTGCAGACCTACGATTTCTGTGCCGTTGCCTGTCTGGTCCGGCAGAAACGAGAAGGGAGGGGCTAAAGGGCACCAAATAGACCATTTCCACATATGGCTACACTTTCTTTTCATTTTTGAAGTTATAATATCTTTAACTGTAGATAATGATATTATAAACTGTCATTTAGTGCATTTTAAGTATATTACATACATGAAACAAAGGTCTAGAAGGAGCCACAGCTGAAGGCTTAACCAAAACATCGTGCCTCCCATCCACCGAGCAGGAGGCAGGGATGGGGTTTGCTAAGAACGTGGTCGCACAGATCGTCACGAACACAGCCTGCGATCGGACTCCCGGGCGTAAATTGTGATTCTGGCCAAGGCTGGGCAATGATGATTTAATAGTAATTAACTGTTAATGATTAACACTCAGGGGTCAACAAGCTACTCCGCAGTCCGGTTTTCCTTTTACATTATTTGGTTCATCTACAACTTGGTTTCCCATAATTTACCTCCTGTTGGTGGGAGGCAGCAGGGAGGGCGAGAGGGAACCATCTCC